>NC_041397.2:257500932-257693432 GCF_900747795.2 Erpetoichthys calabaricus | reverse complement strand
TCTTTTCATTTGGATTATTTTTTATTTATTTATTTTTTTTATTTAGTTTCATTGTGGGTACTGAAGCCAAGTTGGATACATAAATTTCATTAGTTTTGCCACTTAAAATATATGTACACTTTTGTTGGTCTCAAATTGCTTGGTTATATTTATTGCTCAAACATTTTTTCTTTCTCTTATAGTGGATCAGATCTATCATTTGGCTTCTCCTGCATCACCACCAAATTATATGTACAATCCCATTAAGACATTGAAGACAAATACCATCGGAACATTAAACATGTTAGGTAAGAACAACTGTAATTGCAATGCTCTCTTTTAGCTTTAGAAACTGCCTGGAAAAAACATTGATAAATGGCTAACCTAGTCTAAATTTTGTAATTGAATTACAGTGATGTCAGTAGCTGTTAGAAAACTAGATAGGCTATATCATACCATTTAACAAAGTTAGTTTTCTCAAAAATGTCCTTTATTATAGTATTGATCGAGTGAGCACTTCTTACAAATTTCTGAACATCTTCAGATCTACCAGCAAATAGGAAGATATTAATAAATTTTATGTGTTCAGTTCAAACGAAGAGTTAAAAACTAAAATCTCTGTTGACGGTGAATGTGACATGGTTGTGGCCACTAGATGCACATTAAAATTAGCAGATTCTAAATACATAGTGGGAGGATATATTGAATATACCATTGTAGCTTTTGTGGCAAATATTCAGTTATATAATAATGGACAGTCTTACCAGAAAGAAAGTAACAATTGAAAAGCATTGAATCATAATTTCCTAAGCTTAGTTAAAATTTTCCTGTTGCTGTAGCATATCATAACACTCATCCTGTAACTCGGAGAAGGGGAGTAAATGTGATTGATATCATTTGTAACCTGTATTTCGTGCCATTTAGACAAAAAGTGAAAAAGTTTGTAGGGCCACATTTTGAATTGGTATTACTGAATGATTTTTCCCCAAGACAAAGATACATCGGTTCTAAGGCACATCAAATTATGATGCAAAGACATTCCTAAAAAAGCACAGCAAAAAAGTTTGATTCATTTCAGTGTGCAGAGACCAACAAGTTATACCTTGTAGATTCTGAAGCTATGCTAAAGTACAGACTATGTTTATTTTCCATATGGAGATAGTCTTCCCAAAAGTAATCATCCTGGCAATGCCTCCCCAAGAGCAAGGAAAAACATTTTCCAAAAAAGTCCTGGCGCAAAGTCAATGGGTCTGTGTAGGCCTCTGTTGCCTTAGCTAAGGACCACATTCATTGCTGTGTACCATCATAAACCATGGTTTGAAAAATAGCTGAGCACAAAGTAAACACACTGCTCACTAGTACAGCTTGAATGCTTTTCTCATATATTCTTAAACACACCTGTATAATCTTCAGGATATATTCTGTCAATGTTCAGCATCTTAAGCCATACATTTTTGCCATCATTAACCATATTGTATTAGCCAAAATGTTTACAGTATATTCATATTGTAGAAAGAACCTTAATGTCAACAGTCAAGCTGGTCATTAGGGTTGCATGGTTTGGGGGTGCTGTATATCGACGTGGTTGAAGTTAAAGAGTTAGAGTTTTTATCTGGTCTGGGCAAAGTTCACATATAAATACATCTGATTATCAATCAACTAATCAATCTGTCGTTTATTTATAAAGCACTTTAAAATAACAGAGTTGAGGTCAAAGTGCTGTACAAGGACATTAACCAATAAATATAAAAATAATGATAGGAACAAACACAAAAATTAACAGAGCACAAGAGAGGACAATCTACTCTCAAAGTGAATTAAAAACCAAAACAGTAAAAGTGAGCTTTGAGGCGAGATTTAAAAATCAATAATGATGGAGCCATCCTAATATTTGAAGGTAACTAGTTCCATAATTTCAGAGTGAAAACACCCAGTCACCTCTCAATTTTAGTCTGGTAAAAGCAAAACTCAAAACTAGCAGTTCTTTCTCCGAAAAACCAAGGTATGAAATTCTGTACTATTGGTGTCAGGAACTCCTTTTAACCCTTGGACTCCTGAAGACCTCAAGATAAAAAGTTGTGAGATCTCAGAAAATAAACTTCCAAAATGTTATTAGTGATAAGCAAAATGATTTGCATGAAACTGAATTCACTGCAAAACTTGGTGTTTTGCCTTGCAAAAAAATTTTGTGTTCCACTTCCAGCGAAATTGTTGCTATTAACTAGTGTTCATAGGGGAAATTTGACAAAGCTTTTTTCACAGCACATATTTTGTGTTTGCTGGTGTCTTAGGTTACGTGGTATACCGATAATGGAAAAGTACTCAAAAACGCAAATTTTAAAGCAGTACATTACCAGCATTTTGGGATTTTCTATACTAGTAGTATACGTTATTTGTCCTCTCTATCCCTTAAAAAACCATTCCCTCAACATTCTGTATTGTTTACGTGGAAAAGAATTCATTCTGTAGACTTCTGTAGTACAAAAAGAAGGCACAAGTTCTAATGCAATTAGACCTCAAAGTTCCCACCCTTCCATTGTTTCTGCGCAATTGGGACTTCACAGGCAACCCCCAATCCTGTTTGCTGCTTTCACAATTTCAGACTTATCAATAGCAAAGTAGTGCATAGTGCTTAATGAGGATGTGGCAACCATGTAGTGAAAATGGGAAGCCTGAGTAAAATGGGGGATCTGGAGTTTTCCATTATTAGCTTCAGATCTGTTTGTTTTGGACCTTCTTTGCAAATATTTTCTTGGAAATTCAACATGTAGCCTGCTTAGCCAAACATTTTTTTTCCCCTCAGCATTTCATGAACGTATGTGAGGCCACCATGACATAACAGAGCTGTATCAGCCATGCACAGAACTTTCTGCATGTCTACTGTATGATCATTGCTGATTTACTTTGCGAATTTGTGATGTCATAACCCCTGATCAGCACTCCAGCTGGATTTCAACCTCACAAAAACTTGCAAAATTTTCATTTGAGGGGTACATTCGCAGACTATATTGAGAATATTATGATTACTGCCACCAGATATGTAGCTTCTTGATGAAAGAAAGTCTAGAGCATCAGCACAGGTATATGGAGAACCAAAACAGTGAATTTAGACACTGAAACGAGTCAGTCCCACACTACAGTGGCAGTGTGTGCCCCATGATTGGAACACTGCGAGTGCAATGATCTGTATTTTATTGACTTATTGCTGGCCTGCAGCAATTTATTTTATTTGTGATATTCATTCCGTCTACATCTTGTATCACATGGTGATGCAGTGGTTGACATTTTTGGTCTCAATAATCAGTACAACATAATTGGCATTTGCTTGATTATCCTTCAGGGACACTTGAAACCAATTCTCACTCCCCATTGACTTCAGTGCATTTCATACTGTGCAGTGAAGTTCCTGAACGTTACCATGAATTCGCCAGACTTCACGGGGTTTGCTCATAACTACTATTGACACAAGAATACAGGTGTTTAGTTCCTGTCTGGAAGCATTTATATGCATGCATTCTGCATGCATCTACCTGTCATTTAGCATTCAAATAGTGATCTTTTAGGGTGGTATTGTTAACAGAGTTATTTATTGTCACATGTGTAGAAATATATTTGATCTGCCAGATGTGTTCTAGTAGTACAATCCCCACTTTGTCACAGTCTTAGCAATTACAATCATAGATACACATTGAAGACAGAAAAAAACTATGCATGTTTTCAAACTCTCCTGTAGGAACCAATATATGGGTAAGAGCCAGGGAGGGAGCGGATTTCCATGTAGTGAATTTTTCTATGTTGAAAACTAAGTAATATGCATAATGTTTTGTGGTGGTTTGTCTGTTTGGAAATATGGAAAAAATACTCCATATCAGTCAGTCAGTCATTTTCCAACCCGCTATATCCTAACACAGGGTCACGGGGGTCTGCTGGAGCCAATCCCAGCCAGCACAGGGTGCGGGGCAGGAACAAAGCCCAGGGAGGGCGCCAGTCCACCGCAGGGCACACACACACCAAGCACACACTAGGGACAATTTAGGATCGCCAATGCACCCAACCTGCATGTCTTTAGACTGTGGAAGGAAACCGGAGCACCCGGAGGAAATCCACGCAGACACGGGGAGAACATGCAAACTCTACGCTGATAGGACCCGGGTAGTGAACCCAGGTCTCCTTACTGCTGCCACCGTGCCGCCCGATGCTCCATGTACCCCCCCTCCCCCCAAAATATATTCCACTGTTGTTGTTGTTGGTAATATGAGTGAGATACATGAATAGAAATTGAAAGGTGTGCTATATATTACATGTACACAGAGCTGTAGAAAAGTACACAGGTTCACATGAGGTTTTAAGGGTGCATAATTAATTTTAATTATGTGGATAGCTGGAGAATATGGTCAAGTATAAATTGAAAGGAAGGTAATTAATAGGATATTTCCTTTATTTTAGATTGGTTTACCCTTGAAATGGTATGTTTCTGCCTTCTGTGCTCTTAATTAGCTAGGGCCGCAGTTCTATTCTATAAAAGAATGGTGTTGCAGCAAACTGGTCCACAGCATTTTAGTTAGTGATTGTTTAACAACATTCTGCTCAAAAATGAAGAGAAAAAAATAGAAGTTTTCTTATGCTTTCAAATTTTGGACTAACTTCTAAAAAATATCATACAAAGCACAAGTTGTAGCTTGTGTATGTGAGTTGTTTATGAAGTTTGCATACATGAGGTGATTTGTTTGCTTGAGATATGCAAACTCTAACCCATAGCATTTCATATAGCTAATTGTATATTCCACTTCTGATTATAATGGAGTATTTTGCATATTGCAGAAATACACAAATGTTAGCTGAAGGAGCTCATCAAGAAAGTGTGGAACAAAATTCTCCCCATTTATGAGCAACTACAACTCTAGATTTTGGTTAATGATTTTGGTTAATTTTCACTGTGAAAAAATGTAATATTAAAAAAAAAATCAGACATTATTAAATACTATTTATTTTGTGGACGAAAAAGGCACACTGAAAAGCAGACAGATAATATTTTCTCAATTCTCTTGTTTATTCATTCGGAGTCACAGTAAGTAGAGATTCAAAAGAGCATAACTTGTTGCCGCAACGCTCAATTGAACCCTGATCAAAAGCCAGAAGGGGTTTTTTATACTTCAGCATCTCATGATTAATAAGACAGAAAGAACATCCTTATCAAAACAGTAAAGTTAAACAATATGTCTGTTGAGCTAAGCATTATCTGTGTTCTCAAAGCTAAGCACAGGAGAGACGCCTTTGCATAAACTACATGTACTTTCTGCAGCCTTGTGACCTTGTCCCTGAAACATTCACTCTGAGAAAGGGAAAACAAGAAACAGCTTAGATTTTATTCATGTGGACACTATTTCTCCTGAACCCTGGAATAACATATTTTTGTTAGTTCATAAGCCAAAGCGTCTCTCACTGGCAAGTTACAAAATAGTTATTATAAAAATTCTAATTTACTAAACACATAAAATACATGGTGCTGAGGAGAACATTCTTCTTCTACAATTTGTATGCTATATTTGCTGTGTTTGATTTATTGAAATCAGATAGATTTTACAAGAGATGCATCCAATTTCTTCCTTAAAGGGCTGAAAAAGTAGGTCAATGTACAGTTAAATCTTGCATGTTTCATATGACCTTGAACACTTCCTACTGCCTGTCAAGCCTTAACTCCTGCTCTTCTCCCACCTCTAGACTGAATTCTCCCCCTCACTGGCAGTCCATTTCTCCTTAAAAGGCTTAAGAAGTAGGTCAGTGGATAATTAAATATAAAATTCAAGGTATATAGAAATGGAAAAGTCACTTCACAATTTATTTAAATTTAAATTTCTTTGGAAAAACAAATCCATTAAACCAGGACTGTTGTCTTTTTGGATATTAGTCAAACTAAAATCTCCCTCAACATATTTTCATTTGTTTTTAAATATTATGCAAAATAAAAAAAAGAATCTGACTGACAAGGCTGGTTGTTTTAAAAATTAATAAAGTTAACTTTAGTACATAAAATTTTTGCAAGAAACCAGCCAAAGTAAAGAAATAAAAACAATTTAAATATTTTTGGTTTTGTGGAGACTTTGATTTCAGATTTCATTCTTATAAAGCATATATGGATTTAGGCTAAGAACCTTTTGTATTTTATGCTACTCATCAATACAGGTAGTAAATACAGGTATTTTTGAGGGACTGTAAGAAAACCTGTACTCACTTTAATAGATATTAAGGTGTTGTGATTAGATTTTTTCACCTTTCAAATATTCGCCCTTAGAATTCAGGAGCTTGATAGTTAGGTCAGGTAAGTGGTGATGGTGGTAGGACGTGATCAATATTTTCTCATAGTTTAACCCTGATAGTATTTTTACACAATTGAAGTTGAGCAGTAGCAGCAGTTTTTGCTGATACTCGAAAATCTACTTTTTTGATCATCTGTACACTATAAACTAACAGGATGTTACAATGAATGAATTATTTTTGATCTTGCATGAACCACTCAGTATAGTTACCTCATTTTTGTAAAGCTAAACTGTTTTTCTATAATGCTGCAATTGTTCTTTGATTGCTTTTCCAAGTCATCAGAGAAATACATTTGTCATAATACAGTACTTACATAAAATAATGTTTTGTTAATAATAAAGTAATTATTTTTACAAGCAAGAGATTGTCATGTAGTCCTTCAGGCTTATTTGATAACGTAATAGCTAAGCTGTCTATTTGTCAATGTTTCAGCTTCAGTTATATGAATTATTTTTGTCAAACCCCTATGATCCCTTCTGTAAAGGCATACCTTCTGAATTCTGTCTTGAATGCACTACCCCCCCCCCCCCCCCCCCCCCCCCCCCCCCTAATTTCCACTGGAGCCATTGAGAATGTGCTTCACTATTTAAGTTAAAGAGTTCTGCTGCATCAGATCTATCAGTGCCTTTTAGAATTTTGAAGCCTATGCTTATTTCTGCAAATAGAATTGATTCCTTTTAACTTGCAGAGTAGAACATGCCATTCTTTCAGTTGTCTTGTTTTTCTTAATTTATAGTTACTGGCCATATTTAAAGATACACATGGATACTGCTCCTTTAATTCATTCCTGTTTGGCACTAAGCAAAATAACTTTGTTTCTCTAATTTGACTTAAATTTAATACCAGATGTTATGCAATTATTGACTAATGTAACAGTACTAAAAACTGAAACAAAAGCATACTCTTTTACACCAAATTCTACAATAGTTTAAGCCATTCCCATGCTTTGATTAAACTTTCAGGATGTAACTGCTGTCTCCTTATATAAGTCACAATTAAGGTTTTGCTTTGCTCACATTGATTTCTTTTTCTTATTGTTCTTATTATTAGTTTCTTTTTATTTCAAGGTTTAGCAAAACGTGTGGGAGCCCGACTTCTGTTAGCATCTACTTCAGAAGTGTATGGAGGTAAGGATAATGGACTAATCTCAGTTATTAGTGATTTTTTTAAAATCACATTTTGTTAATGTAGTTTATTTAATGAATGAGTATCTCATGGTGTTTCATAAATGCTTTTTAGCTAGTAAAAGCTAATTCTGAATTTTGTCTATTTCTTAGAGCTTCAAAGGTTATATTTGCTTCAAATATTTTTTATTTAATTGCAACCAGTAGGTAAATCAATGCTAATTTCCAAATTTGATTTCATGTTCACACTTTTCCTATCTACATATTAAAAAAATTTATATTTTCTGCCTTTGATGCTTTTTCTGTCTTTGTATTCTATATTACTGCCAACGAATCAGTCACCTGTAACAGGATAGGGTACCCTTAGTGTTTTTTAGACATACCAGGAAGAGGTAAACAATGGCACAGTACAAAGGATTGGAGAGCAACAAACAGAAAGGTAGCTCAGGTAGGGGTGAGTTATGAGATGGCAAATTCAGTGTGGAAAAAAAAAATGAAAAATTGTATTTTGTAGCACTTGACTATATTGACTATATTGTGAATAATATTGGGGTGCAATACAGCAAAGCTTCTCACTACATTTTGAAGACAAGTATTCGGATACTTTTGCTTTTTTTTACATCTTGTTAATAATAGAAATATGTGCAAAAGAGCTAATATTTATAGTGTGCCATCTTTGTGTGTGAAACCAATGCATTTTATTTATACTTGCATAACAAGAAGCATTGCTTCAACATTCGAGTAGAAGGCATATCAGAAACTGCTACAGAGGTTGGTGCACCAAATACTCTGTCCACCTGTAAATAAAGGTTTTGGATTCAGTTTGGTTTTCAGAGTAATATAGTGGAAAAAGAAGCATGTGAAACATGAATTTTGTAAGAACTGTCACATGAAAGTCACATACTTTACCACAGTACAAAATGCCAGAACCCACAGCAGCACATTTTGTTTCTGTTTTACATTGGCAAAATAAACTCTCTTAAGAAAGCTACTTTTTTTGTATTACATGATAATTGCTTCATTGGTAGAAATGTGGGTAGCCAAATAATAAAACTAAGGTACAAACTTTTTACTAGTGGACAGTTAGTTAACAGCACACTTGTTATTGGTTGTAAAACTATTCTTTTTTGTAGTATGATAATTATTAAGCTGTTTATTGACATATGCCATATATTTTTATTCAAGATCACTTATTATTTTTTTGAAAAGTTTTCTCTGGAAAATTTACTTTAGCATTCTGAAGCAGTTAATGATTTTAATCTTTCAGGGTTAAAATAGATTAAGCAAGATTATTGGAGAACTGTGTGATTTGCTTTAAATGTTATTTATGTTGTTATACTGCATGCATTTGTTCTTATTAATGAACAGGTAACATGTAGGTACTTGTGAATTAATGTTGAGAAAATGAATCAAGATATTTTAGATACTGTATTTTTAATCTTTTTTATTTTATTGTAGAAAATCTAAAAAAAACTTTTTACAGGTGGATTTATAGGATATGATTAGAAATCTGTTTTTCGTTTTCTTACTAAGTGCACATGGTTTTAAGGAAAAAACATTTTCATGTTTCAGTAATATGGTAATATCATAGGATTGCCTAATGTCAGCCCAGTGCATTTGAAATTGCAAATCACATACTGAAATTGTATATCATTTTTATTTTTGCAGTGGAATTTATACAGTAGAAAGTTTATAAAACACCATAAATAAATATAGTTGGGTCAAAGTTCTTCAGTATTTTGTTATACTTGGATAAGTTGTTTTTTTTATTATTATAGTCTCTATAGAGTGTGAGTGAGTGAGTGAGTGGGTACGTGGGTATACACACTATATATCTAACTTTTCTTTGTGAAAATTACTTTGTATCATCTTTTAGGTCACATAGAAATATAAATAAAAAAAACATATTAAGGCTTCACAAACTGTCAAGTTACATTGTATACATAGCAATTATGTTTGTTTTCAAAATAGATCCAGAGGTGCATCCTCAGAGTGAAGATTACTGGGGTCACGTTAATCCAATTGGCCCCAGAGCATGCTATGATGAAGGCAAAAGAGTGGCAGAAACCATGTGTTATGCTTATATGAAACAGGTGAGTAAGTAAGGAAAAGAGTGAAGTCACAGCTAAAAGGGAAATAACCCTTTTTACTTGTAAGTTATACAGAGCTTGTCATTTTTGTTTGAAAACAGTTTGTTTCAGTTGAGGAAATCATCAAAATAACAAATCTATCTTCAAATTACTTATGGCACTTTCATTTATCTCTATATCTTGATAGCGTAGATTCTATTTTTTTTTTTTTTTTTTTTTTTTTATGTCTAGCTTTTTTTTCTAGCTGCAGACTTAACATTTGGTACACAAGAACTCATCATACATCAGCTGAATATTGAACTCTTACTGTTCTTTTATTAATCGTTGGAATCTATAGTAGACCATCATCTTGAGATCATAATGTTTGCTCCACTTCGTACCTAAGGATAAATTCAGATAGGAAAGGAGGTCTTATGCTATTTAAAGCTTTATATGCATGGAGAAGTATTTTGTAGTCAGCCCTAAACTTAATTGTAATCCAGTGTAAAGGCTGAAAGAACAGGTGTTGTGTGGTCTTTCTTTTTCTTTCTAGCAATAATTCTTACAGCAGCATTTTCAAACAACTGAAAAGTGCATGCAGAAAACTGAACACCCTTTGAAAAACACAGTGTAGCAGTCAGTGCTACTAGGAATAAATGTATGAATAAATTTTTCAGTAACCTTAGCATTTAAAAAACATAAATTTTCCTGTATTTTTTTTATCAAGTGTTAGATTTTTAATAGCAATAATGAGCATAAAACACTCAACAGGATTACAAAAAAGTAAAACATTATTTTACTAATATCAGTCACAGTAAGCTCCCCCTCCCCTTCAATGCAATACTCATCCCCAGCCACATAACCTATCCAGCTGAAAGAGAAGAAATAAAAATAATATCAAATACCTAAGCAAAATCTAGAAGTGTCATGCATCTTTGACATATGGATCTGTGGAAATACCATTGAGGTATAAAGAGAGAAAGAATAATGGCCATCACTGCTCACCCAGAAGTTACATCACAGCACACCATTCTTCAGTATGTGAGCTGGATGGCTGCTGCCATGAAAAATTAAGCTTGCCAAAATGCAAAAGGGAAAGAAACATCATACTGTATACACAGTGAGAGGCTAGAGAAACGCATTTGCAACTGTTGTGCCTAAAGAATACACCATGTGATGGGTGGAAGATACAGGGAGAAAGAGAGAGAAATGAGAGGTTGAAGAAAATAATTTTGCGAAGGTGTGAAAGACGGTATGAATTTGAAAATTAGCAATTCATACTTAAATAGCTGAGACTGTGAGAGCACTCCAAATACAGATAGAAAAAAGTACCTGGAATGCTTACCTGGCAGAAATGACAACAGGAATCAATATACAGACCACTGGCAAAACACTTTAAAAGTAAGCGCAGTAAATTAAGGGTAGTGGACAATTCTAAATCCATAATTTTGGAAATAAGGGTTCTTAGAGGAAATTGAAATTCTGGTTCATGGAAGGATGGTTCTAGGGGGCAGAGGGTGTTAGTTTTGGGCATAGCATTTATGAAATTAAAGCTAGGGAGTATACTCATTTTAACAATTGGCATGTTGTAAAGACGGAGGAAGCGATGACCATGTAGTGAGTCAATCAACACAAAAAATTTGCCAGTAGTTAGGAATTATAGTATTTGCAATGGTGGAAGATGTTCGTACTGGTTGAGTATCAGTAATCCGAAATGCCTGAGATCAGGAGTATTTTGTATATTTTCAGATTTTGGATTATTTACATATACAAAATTAATCTCTTGGGAACACACATGATCAAAATGCAGCTATAGCAGCTAAAATAATGACTTGTGTATAATAGGTCAGATCACTGAGCCATTATTATAATGTACATCGATGTAATAAACATTACACCTAAGCATGATAATTATGGTGTATATACTCTGTTGTAGTTCCCTTTTAAAAGGGCCAGTGCTGCATATTTACACTAAAGAAAGTTTTTGTCATCTCTTCTCAGAGAACTGGCTGACAGGTCATGAATATCTCTGCCAACCTTCACTCCATCATACCTACTGTGCTGAAAGTCATTAACTGATCGAGTCACTACATTCAGATTACATATGGTGCGGGTGAACAAACATAAAACATGTTTTTGCCAACATAGAAAGGAAATTTGCAGTAATGCCAAGTTTTCCTAACATAATTGAAGCAATTTACTGCACTCATTACAATGAAGCTGCTTTTGTTAACCATACGCAATGACATTCCATTAACGTACAAGTCAGCTGTGATTTTAATATGAGTTTTGAGGCATGTTCACATACAGTGCATCCGGAAAGTATTCACAGCGCATCACTTTTTCCACATTTTGTTATGTTACAGCCTTATTCCAAAATGGATTAAATTCATTTTTTCCTCAGAATTCTACACACAACACCCTATAATGACAACATGAAAAAAGTTTACTTGAGGTCTTTGCAAATTTATTAGGATGTCTCTGTACATTGCTGCAGTCATCTTTCCCTTTATCCTGACTAGTCTCCCAGTTCCTGCCGCTGAAAAACATCCCCACAGCATGATGCTGCCACCACCATGCTTCACTGTAGGGATGGTATTGGCCTGGTGATGAGCGGTGCCTGGTTTCCTCCAAACGTGACGCCTGGCATTCACACCAAAGAGTTCAATCTTTGTCTCATCAGACCAGAGACAATCCTGTCTCAGAGGTCTACAGACAATTCCTTTGACTTCATGCTTGGTTTGTGCTCTGACATGAACTGTCAACTGTGGGACCTTATATAGACAGGTGTGTGCCTTTCCAAATCATGTTCAATCAACTGAATTTACCACAGGTGGACTCCAATTAAGCTGCAGAAACATCTCAAGGATGATCAGGGGAAACAGGATGCACCTGAGTTCAATTTTGAGCTTCATGGCAAAGGCTGTGAATACTTATGTACATGTGCTTTCTCAATTTTTTTATTTTTAATAAATTTGCAAAAATCTCAAGTAAACTTTTTTCACGTTGTCATTATGGGGTGTTGTGTGTAGAATTCTGAGGGAAAAAAATGAATTTAATCCATTTTGGAATAAGGCTGTAACATAACAAAATGTGGAAAAAGTGATGCGCTGTGAATACTCTTCGGATAATAATAATAATTCATTAATAATAATTCATTACATTTATATAGCGCTTTTCTCAGTACTCAAAGCGCTATCCACACAGGGAGGAACCGGGAAGCGAACCCACAATCTTCCACAGTCTCCTTACTGCAAAGCAGCAGCACTACCACTGCGCCACCTGTGAGGATATGCACTATATGCACATTTACAAGATGATTGTGATTAAGTATGTTGTGTAGAAATTTGTATTTTTCTTTTTTTTTTTTGCATACACATTTTAACATCAGAGCAAAGTTTTATAAAAGAGACCCCTGTGTGGAATTTTTTGTGAGTGCTATACAATACCTTTTAACTACTGTTTAGGTGTTATCTACGGCATCTGTCCCACATCATGGTGCTTCACTCGATAGTTGATTGAGTAATTAATTGTGCTTAGTGGCGCTTGCAGCTTTGCCCGGGATCCTAACCTCAGTTGTCAATCATGTTTCCTAACTTTGTGCTGCTTCACAGGAAAGAACCATCACCCCGAGACCCAACAACTCCTCTCCCCCCAATCCCCAAAAGGTTGTCAGTTATTGTCATAGCATTGTGATACTCGATGCTTCACAGCGGACCAGACCCCTTGATCAAAATGAATAAATCTTTTTGGAATCTGCACATATGTTGTCACATCTTCTCAGCATTAAAAAAATTAGAGGCAACATAGGTAGCATCAAGTCAGCATTCAAAAAGGTTTGCATATTGGAGCCTTTTGGAATTTCAGATTATAGATGCTCACCTGTATACAAATATTTAAGAGAGCAAGTCACAGAGAATGATATTTTATAGAGGAACTGTGCAGTTATTAAGCTAATTAGTTTGTGGCAATAAAGAAAATTTCCAAGAGGTTTAAGAGATGGAATTAAAAGAAAAGAAGGGGGTAAGTACGTATGTCTGGACAGTTGCATCCTCAGTACGTAGTCTAGAAAAGTGTTCTCAAAAATCAAACTGAATTCTGCAGAGGAAGGTATAGATCTTTTAGGTAAAAGCTCAGAATCGAACTTGTAAAAACAGGGATTGATCTTTATAGAGAACTCGTGGTACGAGACCCCGATTTATTTTTATTAGTTGCAGTGGATATGCAGATATCTCAAACTCATCCCTCTGAAGAAGCAGAGAGTTTATTCAGAGCATGGAGGAGGTCAGATAGGTGTAGTAGAGGTGCAAGCTATATATTAAAATATGCAATAATATATTACAAGCATAATAATGCATGGTGACATCTATTATCTACAAATCAAAACTAACCAATGTCTGATGCAATATCTTGTTTTATTCTAGTTTAAGTAGGTATAGCAATTAACTGCAGCAGGTAGCAAAAGGAAGTTCTTCAGAGCAGAGGTAATAGTCACACCATAACCTTTGCCAGTTAATAGTGCAGAAGCACAGGAATAGGAAATCTGCAATTGGGGATTTAATAATGGGGTACAGTAACAGTTTCCAGTAGGTGGAAGAAACTTGATTTCCTCTATTATATGTGGACCCATGTTGTATATTAGGAAGAATAAGTGATGTAGGAATCAACTGTACCTTTAAAGGATAACGGAGGGTTACTGAGAAGTATACATGGCTACATAAGGATGGGCTCTAAGTCTAGTCAAGTTGGGGAGCATGCACTTGTACCGTGCTTTGCCGCACCCACTACACAACGAAACAACTCGGGATCCCGGTTGGCAACCTCCCAGGCAGACACATGGTACAGTCCCACCCTCCGGAAATGACCCTCTATCTGCTGCAACCAGGTGTTACGTGGGTGACCCCTTGGCCTGGTCCAGCCACTCGGGTCCCCAACAATGAGGATCTTATGAGCTGGATCACCCTTGGGGAAACGTACCACATGGCCATAGTGCCGTAACTGACGCTCCCTCACAATGTAGGTAATGTGCCTTATTCGGGACTCCATGAGCAACCGCTCATTTGACACAAAGTCAAACCAATGGTACCCAAGGATTTTCCAGAGAGCCACAGTACCAAAGGAGTCCAGTTTTCGTCTCGGGTCACTGGATAGCGTCCATGTCTCTCAACCATATAGAAAGACTGGAAGCACTAGGACTCTAAAGACTTGGACCTTCGTCCTTTTGCATAGATACCGAGAGTGCCACACACCCCCTTTCCAGCGACCTCATGACCCCCCCATGCTCTCCCAGTCCGTCTACTGACTTCATAGGAAGAGTCACCAGGGACATGAATGTAACTGCCAAGGTAAGTAAACCTCTCGACAAGGTCGACACTCTCTCCGTAAACGGGCACAGCCATCAGCAGTGTGTCTAAGAGGTCATTAAAGGTCTGGATCTTGGTTTTTATCCAAGACACTCGCAAGCCCAGACACTTAAACTCCTCGCTCAGTCTCTCAAGTGCCCCGATCAGAGCCCCCATTGACTCCGCGAAGATCACAGCATCATCAGCAAAGTCAAGATCTGTGAATCTTTCTTCACCAACAGATGCCCCACAGCCGCTGGACCCCATGACGCTGCCCAACACCCAGTCCATACAAGCATTGAACAGAGTAGGAGTAAGAACACACCCCTGACGAACCCCAGAATCAACTGGGAAAAACGCAGAGGTTCTGCCTCCACTCTGCACAGCACTCACAGTACCAGTGTATAGGCCGGCCATGATACCCAGCAACCTCGAGGGGATCCCGTGAACCCTCAGGATGTCCCACAGGGCAGCTCGATCAACTGAGTCGAACTCTTTACGAAAATCGGCAAAGACTGCAAAGAAACTCTGTTGATATTCATGTTTGCGCTCCATGAGAACCCTAAGTGCTAGGATACAGTCGATGATAGACTTCTTAGGAGTAAACCCAGACTGTTTCGGTCGCTGGTAGGTGAGCAAGTGATCACGGATCCTATTGAGCACAACCCTAGCAAGAACCTTACCCGGCACCGAGAGCAGTGTTATCCCCCTGTAGTTGCTGCAATCCAGGCGATCACCCTTCCCTTTCCAGATAGGGACGACAAGTCTTGTTTTCCAGTCATTTGGGATGATGCCAATCTCCCAAATGGAAGCAAAGATTGCTTGCAATGCCAGGAGGACAGCCTTACCACCTGCCTGGAGAAGCTCACCCCGGATACCACAGATCCCTGCAGCCTTTCCTCCCCTCAGTTGGTTCACCACCTGTTCAATCTCAGTGAGATTGGGTGGTTCACAGCTAATTGGAGGATCAGCCCCAAGGATTGTGGACCCAAAGATATCCAATGTCCTAGCCGGAGGATCAGCTTTGAACAGCTGCTCAAAGTAGCCAGCCCAGCGGGTCACAACTGCAGTGTCATCTGTAAGGACCATTCCATCAGCCTCCCTGACTGCGACTTTCCGAGGAACAGATTCGGATGTGTGTAATGCTTCAATTCCTCTGTAAGCAGAACATGGGTCGGTAGACCACAGATGGTGTGTCACTTCCTCACAGATTCCTCTAACAAACACCTCTTTATCTGCCCTCAGAGCCCTTGCAGCCATGCTTCTCAGTTCCCGGTACAGACCAGAATTGCCATTTAAGCCGTGCACTGCGACTCCTCTCGATGATATCCAGGGTGCCCTGCAAGATGAAACACCTCCTTCTGGGAACACCAGTAACACCAACACAACCCTCAGCAACCTTCAAGGTCTTGTCATGGAAGGTCTCCCACATCACATTAGGATTGGCAGTTGCACCCAAATCTGCAAGTTCCTCACACAAACTCCGTGCAAACTCATTAGAAACAGCCCTAAGGTGTCCAGAAAAAATTCCCAACCATAGAAGAGGCTTTACAGAATGCCTTGGAGGTATTCCCCTGATGGGTTATAGGGTTCTTCGAGTCTAGAGTCAGAAGCTATGTAGAAGCAATGGGCTTGACTGGTCAGCAATCGAAGGTAGAGCAAAAGGAAATAGAAATGTTTGCAGTAGTAGTTTTTAAGAAGTAGTTGTGTTTAAATCCTAAGAGAATTTTGCATACATTTCCAATTAACATTTTGGAAGTAATTTGAAGTCTCTGTTGATTTGCAATTAAAGATTTATTTGGAGGTGTTGGGGGTGGGATAAAGTGAGAGGTTTTCATCAGAACTTGACAAAAGGGTTATCTCCAAATTGTTTGACTGAGTGCTGCCAATTGAAAGGGCATTCACATAGAATTTCCCACTGTGAAGCTCATAATTTTTAACAGAAAGGAACACTGAGTCATTTTTTGTTCAAAGATGACTCAAGAGGTAGCACTATGTCAGCTGAGGCAGTTCTCCTCATTTTTTTTTTATTCTGTCTTCTCCTGAATCACTTCAAAAATATTCATAAATCTCTCACTTGCTATCTGGATGCCATCTAGGTCGAGGAGATCTCAAGGTCTCCCATCTTGCATCCATACTGGAGCCTCTCAGTGTAGCAAACATGGACACTCTCTTTGACAACTTCAAACGTTTGTTCCTGTCCAGCATGCAGTACGTAAATATTTACAACAGAACTTCAAGCTCAGTACTGTCTGTAGTGATATAACAGAAATATAGGTGAGTAGAAGAGGATTTTAATGGAGTTGGAAATGCTAACCAAATCAATTGGCCGCCTTGATAAATATATCACTTCACTGGAGTAGCATATGGTATTGACTATAAAACTTTCAGAAGTTGAAGATATAATATCAGAAATAATTTTGTATTTTGAAATAAAAATGCTCAGATTATAGATGCTATAAACTTACTAAAAGTGTGGCTGTCCTTATTCCCTTTGCCTAACTTTGTGCCTGCTGTTGATAGATGTTACAGGATTAGGAGCAGATTCTGGGCCTGCAGAGGTTTAGTTTGAATTTTTTCTGCTTGGGTTTCAGCGGGCAGGCACTGTGGGACAGTAAGGAGGGCAATTGTTACTTGGTTATTTGGGTTTGTGGATCGGCATGTTAGTTGCTGCTCTTCTTTCCTCTGTATCTCTTGGAAAACTGTCCTCAATAAGATCTTTGCATCCGCTCAAGAATCCAAAATATTAGCATCTTCAAATCAAAGTTGTATATTGCCTATACCTTACCACTTGCAAACTTTATGTAATGTGTTTGGCCACTGATCCCTTTTGGTCTCTTAACTGGCTCTGGCATTTTCATTCAGTTGTTTTGGGACTGTCCCCCAATTTCTACCTTTTGATCTGTTATCTCTATAAACCTATCTTCTGTTTTCATTTAACATTCCCCCTCTACCTTACAAATTTCTCCTTCTGGGCCCCTTTGATCTTCCCCTAACCTTTACAGCAAATCATTGCACACTTGGTCAGGAGCTGGTTAGCAAATGGTCAACAATTTTTTTCTAACCTGAACTCCTAATTTGCTTTTCTGATACACCCCTTCCATACTCTGGTGCTTCCTGGCCTGCCATATCTCTTTTACGAATTTGAGTATAGACCAAGGACTTTTACCAATTGTATTATAAATGTTGTATAAAAGCATCAGCCAAATAAGTAAATGTTAATTTTCTAGGGATTTCATTTACGGGTATTTTGGATGGGATCATGGAGAGTGTGATGTTTTATTTTTATATTGTTGTTTTTTTTTCCCCCATGTTTTCAATGTTTGATTTATATCAACAAAAACATAACTTAAATAGCACCACCACTTCATCACAAGGTATTATATTTAGGTTTTTTATGTGTGTGTATTTAAAAAATGAGTAGTGATGTTTTAGAAGAGACTAATTGGACTTTAGTGACTAATGAAGAATAGTAGAAACACTTGTAGAATTAATTTAAATTGTTACTGTATGTTTGTAAAGAAAAATTGCATTGGCAGTAAAAACTGGCCTCTGCCATCTGAAACAAAAACAGCCAGAGACTGTAGCCCCAGAACTCCAGGGTGATCAGTGACTGCAGTAATACCCATTGGTGACATACAGTATATAAACTTTGACGATCCACTGTCTAGGATGTACTAGCTAGTACCTGCTGGCAAAAGCAAGGGAAATCACACCAACATTGATTCATAGCTCAAGTTGAAAGTGGTAGTGGTTAATTAGAAGCTGCTTTCTTAGAAAGCTGACATTATAGGCACATATATTAGGAACAAACTGTTGTTTGTTATTTTTGTTAATTGTTTTATATGTAAATATAATGCCTTAATTTTGTAATCTGTTGCTGGTATCCTCCATTTCATAAACAGATTGTGCACCTAGTTTTTTTTTTTTTTTTTTTTAATTGAGTTTTTATTATTGAAGGGTGGAAGTGGATGTCGTATTTTATTACAGAATTTTAGTTCGTTATTTTAATTTCTTAGGTAATGCACAATATTTTAAAATAAGCAGCATAAGTGCATTACAAGTTTGTTTCAAATTTTAATTGAAGGGAATTGTCAGTCAGTGAAAAACATTGTAGTTTATTTTAAAGCTAAAAATATGATCCCATTTCCAATTAAGTCAATTACACCATGTTCATTTTTAAACTGTGATCTCAACTGTCGCTTTCAGCAATTTCCTGATAGCATAATAAATCATACCTCTCATTAATAATACCAGTTTTGGCTCAGTCATGTCATCATATGTCATATGTATAAATAATCTGACAAGTTTATGAACCTTTGGCAACAATTATCTTTATTAAGCTTTATCGTATTAGGACATAACTTTTGGTTTGACCTTCCCAGTTTTGTGCGTCAATAATATACATTTATTTCAGGCATACCTTTCTGTGATCTTCAATTTTCTCAGGCCATCCGATAACATTGATATCTTGAATTCCATTTTAACTGTACAAGATTACATCTTGCCTGAAGAAGGGGCCTGAGTTGCCTCGAAAGCTTGCATATTGTAATCTTTTTAGTTAGCCAATAAAAGGTGTCATTTTGCTTGGCTTTTCTCTATAAGCATACATCTTGAAACCTATTTGTATCACAGTATTCAAATTACTTATTTATATCCAAATCTCCTTCACAACCTGTATTTTATTTTATATTATTATTTAATTTGATATTTGTTGTACTGTTAATATAAAGGAAAAGTACTGTGTATATAAAAAAGTACAATTTTACTTTATCTTATACTTGTCAGAATAATGCAAGCTTTTTCCATCACACATCAAGCTTCCTTCACCTACACCATGTCTGTACTGTATGACTCCACGGACACAGAGGCTGATTGATTAAAGCTTTATTAAAGAACTTACTCAGTTGTTGAATGTTTTCATGGTTGACAAACTATAGTTGGAATTTCAAATTGGTTAAAACAATAACCAAGGAAGGTCACTAAATTACAACCAGAGAAATTAATTAAAAACGCAATCTTGTTGTTAAAAGTCAACCAAAAAGTTCCAGAATTGAGAAGAAGTTACAAAAAATTGATTTTCCAGAAGTTAAAAATTAACTTGGTGAACAATAGAGGGACGGGCTATAAGAAGCATGTTATATATTGTGGTCAGTTGTGCAACTGTAATTAATTAGCCTGAGATGTGCCTGAGAAAATTATTGGATATGAACAATACCAATCCAATATCAAATAGATCTTTTCCAATTTCTTGTAAGAAAAATTGAAATGCATTTTTTTAACATTCTTTTATTATGAATAACTATAAATCTTAAAGAGGGAAAAAATAGTTAGACTAGTTGTTAAAGAAAGATGAGAATATAATATTCAACTACAAACTTTTAAGACTTTTTTTCAGTACAATGCAGTATTGTTTACTAGTCCATTTAGACATAATATATATTATATATCTTATCGATTCCGGGCTTTATTTTAAATTGTTTGCAGAGGGAGAACAAAACATATTTTCAAAGGTAATTCTTTAAACACATGCCTACCACAGTTTATGTTCTGTCTTATATAGTATTAGCCCTTTATACCGGTGACTTTTAGTATAACAGTGATCACTGATCCATTGTCAGGTATTGTATGCATATGCACTATGGTGGTATTGTCCATACCTAGGGAAGATGAAAGCCATTGTTCCCGTCAAGTGAACTTTTTAGTATATTGCTGTAATAATACCTGTCTCTGTTTGAATGTAAGATAGATTAAAAAATTAATAGTTGACTTCAGAAGGCAAAGATATGTATGTTCACCCCACATTGATTAGGGGAGGAGGTAGAAATAGTGACTGAATATAAGTATATTTCAACTTAAACATTAATAATCAAAACTGAACTATAAATATTTTTTTTAAAGAGGCTGTATTCTAAAAGCAGTGAGCACTTGTTTCTAATGTGTATACTTATTCTATTCAAAGTGGATAGGGATCACATGCTGTCCTTTTATCCCAACATGATTCATTCTTTTACCATTTTTAAGCTGTATGTTTAGTGCTCTATCAAATAAACATTTAAAAAAAGCTCCAGCAGGTTACCAGATAGGCATGTGCTAGAGGGTAGTGATAAAGAAACTGCATATCATCTTGGCTAATGACTGATATCTTTCACATACAACCATTTTCTCCAATAAATTAGGAAACATTCACTTTAAAGACCTAAACAGACTGCTCCAGAAATTCATTTCTCCCCAGTACTAAACCACTTTCTAACACAACCATAAGAAATAGGAAAGCTTTAGGGATAAAGAATCTCTTTATATACAATGTCAATATATCTAGGTAAAAAGATGTTGTTAAATTGTAAGATGTTTTATGAAAGTAAATTATGTTCACTTCTCATAATTTTTGTGAATTTGTAGCCTTTTGTCTGTTTTTTTTTTGTTCATGTGTATTTTGTGTGTGCCTGTTTTTTTATTTTCTTGTTTTAATATGGATAAATAAAAACATTTCTTTTGATGTTATTTTGAGTGTGAGGAGATGCAGACAAGACAGTATTCTCCTTTGAAAAGGGCTATATTTTGTGGGGTCTATATCATGTCTTCCAGACAGAACCAATCTAACAGGTAGAAATATTGTAAACATAGAGTACCACAAAAATGCTATCCTGACATAGCTGATAAGTAGCATACTTTTTGAACAGAGTTGCTCATTCATGGTTCTCAAAGGCAGCATTAGCTGTAGGTGTTCATGCCTGCAAAATTCCTGCTTTTAATTTAACCTCTATTTCAGTTAAACAGGCTGTTATTTCATTATTTATACCTTTATTTTAACAATTCAAAAATACCCATGAAAATTTTATATTTATAGGAATTTACGAAAACTGATAGTTTTACTGATTTTTTGCTTATGTAAAATTGTCTGTTATTTTTTTTTTCTTAAACTTGTTGGTTATTTAAGATGTTGTTTATTGATTAAACAAGCAGATGTGACCGTGAAGTATGTATTTTTCTGCATTTGTTATTATGAGCACCTCTGTCTGCACTTTAATTGTGAGTGTTTAAATAAAGTTTACAATTACTGCTTTTAATTAAACCTAACATGGTAATCTGGTCTTTGCTCAGTGCTGACATTCAGAAACACAATACAATGTACTTTTTGTATTTTGTGTTATGTGCTTAAATTAATGAGCTTTGTCAATTTTCTTTCTTCTGTAATTCACTTTTTTTCTGCACTGATTGTTCTTCTAATTGCAGTTCGGTAGTAAATGCTGACAAAAAAGCAGTCCCAGGTGCAGATGGTAATGAATAGCAAAACAGAAGAAGGTGTTTCAATTTGTTTGATCTTTAGTAAGCAACTGCATAAAAAAACAAAGCATCTTAAAATAAACAAAACAACAAAATGTACTTGTTCTGGTTAAATTCCTGCAACAATTGTACATTTTATGCCCACACTCTTATTCTGAGACATCACTGGTTGCATTGTGCAAAATTTTATGGAAACAACAAAAACTTGAAAACTTTTTTTTTTTTTTTGCTTTTTGTTTCAAAAAAACTGCAAAATGTGGACTAATCATTATATGTTGTAAGCTGGATAATTAAAAGTATTAATTATTACCTGAAAAGGAAAAGGTGCCACTGTTTCAATTTTATATTTAGTATTACAAATGTATACCTTTCTTCAATTATCCATTAGTTGTGGTGGGACCACACTTGTAGACTTCCTTAGGTTAGGAAATTATTTTTTTTTTTTATTGTTTTGAGTATTGGTGTACCGAATATAACCTGTGTCACATGCGGCTGTGCAAATAATCTTAGTCACAGATAGCAGCAAGATTGGCAGGTGGCTGTTCAGCTGAGAGGTAAAATGTACTATTTAAAATGGTGTATCCAGCAGGGGGTGCATCCTCCCTGGGAAGAGGTTAGAGGTTCATTAGAGATTGTAGCTATTACAAAACATATATAATATATATAATATAAACACACACACACACTTGGGGGCTTTGCCCCCTGCTCTCTTCGCTCACCAACCCCCGGGCCTGCGCTAAACGCTAGTCTCTTTTCGGTTCTTCCACTCGTGTTTGGGGATGCAGATGTACAATGTAAACAGATTTTTTATTTTCATGACAATTGTTACATATGCATAATAGAGCTAACTATTTTACATTACAGCGAGTAATTAACCATATTAAAAAATAGTAAAACATAATAATTTGAAAGTAAATTATGTTTCATGTTACGTTTAGAGTTAGTCGTTGAGTAATACGATTTCATTATATTTGGCTTTGAAATTAACACGCAAATACTTTTTAAAGTTACATTTTTATTGTAAAACTTAAGGAAAATTTTTTTTAATAAAATTTTTGTCAATATCGCATTGAATTTTGATTCTGTGTTTGAACTTTCATTCTGACAACGCAATGTATAAATGCCCATGATTGAATTTCATTTCTTTATCTCTATTAAATAAAATGACTTTGTCAAATGTTTGCCTCTGATATTTGTTAATTGTCTTTGCAAAAGCCATTCTAACGGGAAACTGTTAACATTTTAATACGAATGGCATATCAAGATCTCCTTTGTTGTCTAATATTATCCAGGGAAGATTTACTACATTACCTTTCTTGGATACATCCTTCTTTCTACAGTAATTTGTGCGGTGGAAGACCGGTCTGTGTTAACGGTTGTAGATATTCTTCGGGTTATTGTAAGTTGATGTTTTCATGTTCTGCACAATCACCGCCAACTGTTTCAGCATAGTCTGTTATTACACATTTAACCAATTTGCCACGTAACCGATCAATATTTTTGGTGTAAATTCATTTGACTTCGTTTCTCGGTGCTAGGATTGCCCGTGTACTCATTTTTTCTGTTGATAACCCTTCGTGATGAAATTCTTCAATAAGATTTGGACATAATACATCATCTTTAATTGGGAACTTTAAAGTAAGGAAAACGTTAAAATTTATAAGAGTTAAGAGAGCAGGAACTATGTCTGACAAAAGCATTCACAAGAATGAGAGGTGAGAGTACTGTGTGCGTGGTTGAATATGGTTGAGAGGAGGGTGTGACTTGAAAAAATCTAATGACCAGAGTCTCGCAGGACTTGAAAAAATCTCTTTAAAAAAGTCTTGTTTCGTCGCGGGATTTTTTTTTATATAATAGATATTTAGATAGATATTAGCCGTCCTCCGCTGCTCCACCCGTGTAGTAGTGAAACAGGGCAAACTTTAAAAATAAATTAAACAAAAAGGTTTTGCTATCTAAGTGGAGGCAAAATAAGCTCCAACACGTCGCGAGAGGTAGACTGACTGGAACAGAGGCTGGTGCATGAGTGAGGAGGGCCCTGCCCTTACATCTTAGTGCGAATAAATCACTCCTGCAAATGAACTTTAATACTTAGAGTGATGAGAAGAGTTGCAAAATCAGCCAGAATGCTCAAGCAAATTATAGAAAAAAGCCTGATCTAAATCCATTAAGTAGTTAGTTCTCTTGTGAATAGCAGACAGACATACATACTGACAGACGTTGGATTTTTATATAATGGTACTGCGGTGATCAAAAGAGTCGGTAACATTAATGGAAGATTACACTTGCTTCTGTTTAATATTGTTTTTAACACTCACAATAATATAATAGTCAAAGGAGAGCTATACTTCACCGAAGTATAAGGCAGTTGAAGTTTTCTGCGATCAGCACTTATCTAGTCTTTCATAGAAAGTGGAAAACCGTTGTCCTAGGCAACGGCAGGAACGATATCTTCCATCCGTCCGTAGGATGGTTCCATGCAGTTGTTCAATGTTTATACCTTTTCTTTAAACATGCAACCTCCAAACACTACTGTATGAAATATTTTTGCAGGTGTTTCCTTCTCTGCAGTATCCATTATCATATCAGTTTGTGCCCATGTAAAATTGTAATAAATTAATATAAATCAACCTTTAAGCTGTTCTTTCAGCTGAAGTTTGTGAGATAGTCTTTGTCTTAGTTTATACTGTGCTGAAAAAGCCGATTTTAATATGACAATGTATTCAGATTGCATATTTCATGAAATTAAGCTTTTTCTTCTCCGGAAAATTGCTAATAAACCCATATACCTGATTTAAACATGAGAATTTGGTTTAGGAATTTCTGCAGCACTGCTAACATTTGTAATATCCCAAATTTGATAATGTAGAAGCAGTGTATTTTGCTATGCAAGTATGTATGGATGATTAAGATAGTAATGTATGGATATCTGAAGACTTTATTAAGCTAAATTAAGATACAGTAAATGTCACCTCTCATTATTGTATTGCATGCACTAGTCAAGAAACGTGTTCACTTGCCACAGTCTATTCCCAGTCTTCTAATAGTCAATACAGAAGAGATAAAAAATTCTAGTGTTATTTTAGATTCTACTCTTTTGTTTTGATTCACATTAAAAATGTCACTAGGAGAGCATTTTCTTTTTCATTTAAAAACATAGCTAGATTATGATAAGTAGATGCAGTGCATTTGGAAAGTATTCACAGCGCATCATTTTTTCCACATTTTGTTATGTTACAGCCTTATTCCAAAATGGATTAAATTCATTTTTTTCCTCAGAATTCTACACACAACACCCCATAATGATAACGTGAAAAAAGTTTACTTGAGATTTTTGCAAATTTATTAAAAATAAAAAAATTGAGAAAGCACATGTACATAAGTATTCACACCCTTGGCCTGAAGTTCAAAATTGAGCTCAGGTGCATCCTCTTTCCCCTGATCATCCGTGAGATGTTTCTGCAGCTTAATTGGAGTCCACCTGTGGTAAATTCAGTTGATTAGACATGATTTGGAAAGGCACACACCTGTCTATATAAGGTCCCACAGTTGACAGTTCATGTCGGAGCACAAACCAAGCATGAAGTCAAAGGAATTGTCTGTAGACCTCTTGAGACAGGATTGTCTCGAGGCACAAATCTGGGGAAGGTTACAGAAAAATTTCTGCTGCTTTGAAGGTCCCAATGAGCACAGTGGCCTCCATCATCCGTAACTGGAAGAAGTTCGAAACCACCAGGACACTTCCTAGAGCTGGCTGGCCATCTAAACTGAGCGATCGGGGGAGAAGGGCCTTAGTCAGGGACATGATCAAGAACCCGATGGTCACTCTGTCAGAGCTCCAGAGGTCCTCTGTGGAGAGAGCAGAACCTTCCAGAAGGACAACCATCTCTGCAGCAAGCCACCAATCAGGCCTGTATGGTAGAGTGGCCAGACGGAAGTCACTCCTTAGTAAAAGGCACATGGCAGCCCGCCTGGAGTTTGCCAAAAGGCACCTGAAGGACTCTCAGTCCATGAGAAAGAAAATTCTCTGGTCTGATGAGACAAAGATTGAACTCTTTGGTGTGAATGCCAGGCGTCACGTTTGGAGGAAACCAGGCACTGCTCATCACCAGGCCAATACCATCCCTACAGTGAAGCATGGTGGTGGCAGCATCATGCTGTGGGGATGTTTTTCAGCGGCAGAAACTAGGAGACTAGTCAGGATAAAGGGAAAGATGACTGCAGCAATGTACAGAGACATCCTGGATGAAAACCTGCTCCAGAGCGCTCTTGACCTCAGACTGGGGCGACGGTTCATCTTTCAGCAGGACAACGACCCTAAGCACACAGCCAAGATATCAAAGGAGTGGCTTCAGGACAACTCTGTGAATGTCCTTGAGTGGCCCAGCCAGAGCCCAAACTTGAATCCGACTGAACATCTCTGGAGAGATCTTAAAATGGCTGTGCACTGACGCTTCCCATCTAACCTGATGGAGCTTGAGAGGTGCTGCAAAGAGGAATGGACGAAAGTGGCCAAGGATAGGTGTGCCAAGCTTGTGGCATCATATTCAAAAAGACTTGAGGCTATAATTGCTAACAAAAGGTGCATCGACAAAGTGTTGAGCAAAGGCTGTGAATACTTATGTACATGTGATTTCTCAGTTTTTTTATTTTTAATAAATTTGCAAAAACCTGAAGTAAACTTTTTTCACATTGTCATTATGGGGTGTTGTGTGTAGAATTCTGAGGAAACAAATGAATTTAATCCATTTTGGAATAAGGCTGTAACATAACAAAATGTGGAAAAAGTGATGTGCTGTGAATACTTTACGGATGCACAGTACATAGAGGTTTGACTTTGTGTTGAATGAGTAGTTGCTCATGGAATCCTTAATGAAGCACAGTGCCTGCATTATGAGGAAG
This sequence comes from Erpetoichthys calabaricus, assembly GCF_900747795.2. NCBI lineage: Eukaryota > Metazoa > Chordata > Cladistia > Polypteriformes > Polypteridae > Erpetoichthys > Erpetoichthys calabaricus. The sequence goes on along the minus strand of NC_041397.2, from coordinate 257,666,411 downwards.
CGTCAGTTATGGCCCTACAGATATGTGGCACGATTCCCCAAGGGTGATCCAGCTCACAGGATCCTTAATGTTGAGGACCTGACTGTCTAAATCAGGCCAAGGGGATGCCCTTGTAACACCATTCGCGACAGATAGTCATTTCTGGAGGGTGGGACTGGACCACATGTCTGTCTGGGGGATTGCCAACCAGGATCTTGAGCTGTTTCGTCATGTAGTTGGGAGCAGCAACGTGCTGTACCAGTGCATGCTGCCCGACCTGTCCTGACCTAGATTATGTCCTTTTCTTAATCATTCAGCTGCCACGACTCTCATGCATGCTTTTGTGACCTCACAACTGTACTGTTGTAATGTATTTCTCTTTGGAATGTGTAGTCATGCATATGTCCAGAATTCAGCAGGAAGGCATCTTACCCAGACTAAATTATGGAACTATATTACTCCCATTCTTCAACATTTGCATTTGCTCCCTGTGCAATATTGTATACAATGTAAAGTACCTTTACTGATATTTAAACGACTGTGTCTCAATAACCTTCTCTCTTATCACATTCCACCTCAAGCACTGTGGCCCTCTGGAGCACAAATGCTTTGTGTACCATCATCCAGGTTGCACACTGTGGGTGACAGGGCATTCAGTGCAGCTGGTCTTAGACTACGGAATGCCCTGCCACTATAACTGCAGACTTGAATTTTGCTTCTTACCTCTAAAAAGTTGCTTAAAAGCTCATCTTTTTAAAATTGCAGTTTCCTAGTTTTATAAGCATGTTGAGTATATTTTATTAATTTTATTTATAAATTGTTTGTTGTTATTAATTGTTGGTTTTTGAGTGTATGGTGACCTGGTGTGTCTTAAAAGGCATATATGAATAAAATGTATAAATAATAAGTACCATTAAAAGGAATTACTTTGGTACACCAGAAACAATAATACTGTAAAGTGCAATTAAGTAAAGTTTAAGTGAATGCTTCCATTTGGTAAAGATGTATGTGTACCTTTAGTCAGGGTGCAAATTTTATAATTAACAAGGCAAGTTATATTTTTACTAGTAAATAATAATAAAAAACAAAAGTTTCTTTATTTTATGTATAAATTCCAATTGCACATTATGTATCCCCAATGTTATTACAGAGTTAAAAACACCCAATTTGGTGTTAAAGGTTATCAGCTTACTTGAGTATATAGATTATTAATGGGAACCAATCTTCACAGGGAGGCGAATCATGGTAATTACACAAACAAAGCTGAAGTGTACCTAGCACCCTATCCAGTGACTTTGTTACTGTCTGCCTTGCTTCCATAAATAAAACTTAAAAAACGTAACAACTAAAAAATGCAGACTACTTTATCAACCTCTTGCAAGCTCTGTAGCCTGTAATTGTTCTGCCGCATGTTATAAGAAGATCTGTAGACTTTCAACATTTATACTATTATCTTCTCTTGATGAGATGCAACAGGAAAGTGTTAAAGCAATAGTTAAGAGCAACAATATGTTCAAGTATTTTAAGGTAATTAATTATTGTTAATATATATTTTTTTACCAAGCTTACTTCAAATGAGAATGTTTTAGAATGCTTTAATGTGTTTCTCAGTGTTTATGGTATGTTAATCCTTATCTTGTGTCTGCCATCAGGAGGGAGTGGAGGTGCGAGTTGCAAGAATATTTAATACCTTTGGTCCTCGGATGCACATGAATGATGGTAGAGTTGTAAGCAATTTCATCCTTCAGGCCCTACAAGGAGAAGCTCTTACAGTAAGTATAATCAAATATTTTCAGCATTGCTTGTTTGAAAAACTTTTTTTAAATGTTTGAATTGCTTGTAATGTAATTTGTAAAAGATAGCCTTTATATTATATAACACTGAGTGACAGCAAGAAGGGTGCTTGGCGTGACATCTGGAAAGCGGAAGGAGGAAAAGGAAACCTGGTGGTGGAATGATGAAATACAGGAGAGTATACAGAGGAAGAGGATGGCAAAGAAGAAGTGGGATAGTCAGAGAGATACAGAAAGTAGATAAGAGTACAAGGGGATAAGGCGCAAGGTGAAGAGAGAGATGGTGAAGGCTAAAGAAAAGGCGTCTCATGAGTTGTATGAGAGGTTGGACAGATTGGCTAGACAGAGGGACCAAGCTGGGAAAGATGTGCAGCAGGTTAGGGTGATAAAGGATAAAGATGGAAACGTACTCACAAGCGAGGAGAGTGTGTTGAGCAGATGGAAAGAGAACTTTGAGAGGCTGATGAATGAGAGAGAGAAGAGGTTAGATGATGTGGAGATAGTGAATCAGGAAGTGCAACGGATTAGCAAGGAGGAAGTAAGGACAGCTATGAAAAGGATGAAAAATGGAAAGACTATTGGTCCAGATGACATACCTGTGGAAGCATGGAGGTGTTTAGGAGAGATGGCAATGGAGTTTTTAACCAGATTTTTTAATGGAATCTTGGAAAGTGAGAGGATGCCTGAAGAGTGGAGAAGAAGTGCACTAGTGCCGATATTTAAGAATAAGGGGGATGTGCAGGACTGCAGTAACTACAGGGGAATAAAATTGATGAGCCACAGCATGAAGTTATGGGAAAGAGTAGTGGAAGCTTGGTTAAGAAGTGAGGTGATGATTAGTGAGCAGCAGTAATGTTTCATGCCAAGAAAGAGCACCACAGATGCAATGTTTGTTCTGAGGCTGTTGATAGAGAAGTTTAGAGAAGGCCAGAAGAAGTTGCATTGCGTCTTTGTGGACCTGGAGAAAGCATTTGACAGGGTGCCTCGAGAGGAGCTGTGGTATTGTATGAGGAAGTTGGGAGTGGCAGAGAAGTATGTAAGAGTTGTACAGGATATGTACGAGGGAAGTGTGACAGTGGTGAGGTCTGTGCTAGTAGTGACGGATGCATTCAAGTTGGAGGTGGGATTACATCAGGGATTGGCTCTGAGCCCTTTCTTATTTGCAATGGTGATGGACAGGTTGACAGACGAGATTAGACAGGAGTCCCCGTGGACTATGATGTTTGCTGATGACATTGTGATCTGTAGCAATAGTAGGGAGGAGGTTGAGGAGACCCTGGAGAGGTGGAGATATGTTCTAGAGAGGAGAGGAATGAAGGTCAGTAGGAACAAGACAGAATACATGTGTGTAAATGAGAGGGAGGTCAGTGGAATGGTGAGAATGCAGGGAGTACAGTTGGCGAAGGTGGATGAGTTTAAATACTTGGGATCTACAGTACAGAGTAATGGGGATTGTGGAAGAGAGGTGAAAAAGAGAGTGCAGGCAGGGTGGAATGGGTGGAGAAGAGTTTCAGGAGTAATTTGTGACAGATTGGTATAAGCATGAATGAAAGGGAAGGTCTACAGGACGGTAGTGAGACCAGCTATGTTATATGGGTTGGAGATGGTGGCACTGACCAGAAAGCAATAGACAGAGCTAGAGGTAGCAGAGTTACAGTAAACATGTTAAGATTCGCATCTGGGTGTGACGAGGATGGATAGGATTAGAAATGAGTACATTAGAGAGTCAGCTCAAGTTGGACATTTGGGAGACAAAGTCAGAAAGGCAAGATTGCGTTGGTTTGGACATGTGCAGAGGAGTGATGCTGGGTATATTGGGAGAAGGATGTTAAGGATAGAGCTGCCAGGGAAGAGGAAAAGAGGAAGGCCTAAGCAAAGGTTTATGGATGTGGTGAGAGAGGACATGCAGGTGATGGGTGTAACAGAACAAGACAGAGGAGGACAGAAAGATATGGAAAAAGATGATTCGCTGTAGCAACCCCTAACGGGAGCAGCCGAAAGAAGAAGAAGAAGTAAAACATGAGCCTCTACCCAAAGGTGCTAAATTTGAAAAGGGCCACCAAAGCAGCTGTATATGCATTTCTTTCACTTATTGGAAAATAAAATAAGTGACGATCATCCCTTTTCAGAAAAGTGGCTTTGTTATAATGCTAATTTTAAACAAGTGCACGTGCCTAATGTGAAAAAAGTATCTGTGGGCTTCCTTAGAAATTAGCCCTTTTAAATCTACATAGAGCTTTACAATACAGAATGAAGCAATACAGTAAATAAAAATAAGATCATTTAACTTAATTTTTCTGTTTTACACCACATGAAATTTAAGAATTTTTTGAAGTCCTCAGTATTCACAACTTCACAACATATATGTGTGTGTGTGTGTGTGTGTGTACAGTGCATCCGGAAAGAATTCACAGCGCATCACTTTTTCCACATTTTGTTATGTTACAGCCTTATTCCAAAATGGATTAAATTCATTTTTTCCCTCAGAATTCTACACACAACACCCCATAATGACAAAGTGAAAAAAGTTTACTTGAGGTTTTTGCAAATTTATTAAAAATAAAAAAAATTGAGAAAGCACATGTACATAAGTATTCACAGCCTTTTCCATGAAGCTCAAAATTGAGATCAGGTGCATCCTCTTTCCCCTAATCATCCTTGAGATCTTTCTATAGCTTAATTGGAGTCCACCTGTGGTAAATTCAGTTGATTGGACATGATTTGGAAAGGCACTCACCTGTCTATATAAGGTCCCACAGTTGACAGTTCATGTCAGAACATAAACCAAGCATGAAGTCAAAGGAATTGTCTGTAGACCTCTGAGACAGGATTGTCTCGAGGCACAAATCTGGGGAAGGTTACAGAAAAATTTCTGCTGATTTGAAGGTCCCAATGAGCACAGTGGCCTCCATCATCTGTAAGTGGAAGAAGTTGGAAACCACCAGGACTCTTCCTAGAGCTGGCCGGCCATCTAAACTGAGCTATCGGAGAAGAAGGGCCTTTGTCAGGGAGGTGACCAAGAACCCGATGGTCACTCTGTCAGAGCTCCAGAGGTCCTCTGTGGAGAGAGGAGAACCTTCCAGAAGGACAACCATCTCTGCAGCAATCCACCAATCAGGCCTGTATGGAAGAGTGGCCAGACGGAAGCCACTCCTTAGTAAAAGGCACATGGCAGCCCGCCTGGAGTTTGTCAAAAGGCACCTGAAGGACTCTCAGACCATGAGAAAGAAAATTCTCTGGTCTGATGAGACAAAGATTGAACTCTTTGGTGTGAATGCCAGGCGTCACGTTTGGATGAAACCAGGCACTGCTCATCACCAGGCCAATACCATCCCTACAGTGAAGCATGGTGGTGGCAGCATCATGCTGTGGGGATGTTTTTCAGCGGCAGGAACTGGGAGACTAGTCAGGATAAAGGGAAAGATGACTGCAGCAATGTACAGAGACATCCTGGATGAAAACCTGCTCCAGAACACTCCTGACCTCAGACTGGGGCGACGGTTCATCTTTCAGCAGGACAACGACCCTAAGCACACAGCCAAGATATCAAAGGAGTGGCTTCAGGACAACTCTGTGAATGTCCTTGAGTGGCCCAGCCAGAGCCCAGACTTGAATCCGATTGAACATCTCTGGAGAGATCTTAAAATGGCTGTGCACCGACGCTTCCCATCCAACCTGATGGAGCTTGAGAGGTGCTGCAAAGAGGAATGGGCGAAACTGGCCACGGATAGGTGTGCCAAGCTTGTGGCATCATATTCAAAAAGACTTGAGGCTATAATTGCTGCCAAAGGTGCATCGGCAAAGTATTGAGCAAAGGCAGTGAATACTTATGTACATGTGATTTCTCAGTTTTTTTTGTTTTTTTTTAATAAATTTGCAAAAACTTCAAGTAAACTTTTTTCACGTTTTCATTATGGGGTGTTGTGTGTAGAATTCTGAGGAAAAAAATTAAATTAATCCATTTTGGAATAAGGCTGTAACATAACAAAACGTGGAAAAAGTGATGCGCTGTGAATACTTTCTGGATGCACTGTATGTATGTATGTATGTATGTATGTATGTATGTATGTATGTATGTATGTAAATAAATATTTTGTGTGTGTAATGTGTCATTGTGATTCTGCTTTTTTAAATAGGTTTATGGAACTGGATCCCAGACAAGGGCTTTCCAGTATGTTAGGTAAGATGTTTTAACAAACTAATCTAGTGTATATTAATACTTTGTTCTTCAGGAAAAAATACTCACTTTATTTTAACAATGTATAAAACTTATACTGCTTTTAGTATTTTGAATGGTTTCATTAAAAGTAAAAACCTGATAGACTATTAAAGCAAAGTGTTTAAAATGAAGTTTCATAAGCTTATTTTGATAGTGCATGCTTAAAAAAAAGAATCATGCAATTATCAAGTTTAGAAGTGTATTTTCTAATTCATAATACATTTTATAAGGTTGCCTTTTTGAATCTGTTCTGGTATCTGCTTTTATTGAGCTCTTAATAACATGGTGGAAGAAAGGAATATTGGGGAGAAAATTTTTCTCTTTTACAGTTAATATGTTACCGTATATGACTTACTCTAAGTTGGGGCTTCATCGTACTAGTTCTTATGGGCATGACTATTTACATTTCTGAAGGTATGTATTAAACATTTTCCTTTCAAAGTCATACATTACCAAATTTCTGACAGTTACACAAATAATAAGTGTATTATCGTAGTATTTCCCTCTACTTACCGTTTACTTGTTTTCTCAAGGGTAAATGTTCTCGTCAAGTTCGTTATCGGGTTGGTCTACTGTTGCACTTTAAAATGAACACACACACACATAGATAAGCACACACACACAGACCGTAACCACAACAGTGCCCCATGAATGACACACACACGCTGATTAACCGTTAGCACTTTAAACCACACATCAGCCTGTCACTCAGCACTTCAAGAGACTTTCTTATTATCAGCACGAACAACATACGATGTTTTAGTGATATCTCAGACCTAAATATTACTTTTGGTCTACAAGAATACATTTAAACATACAAAGACTCAGCACTCTTGACTATAGGCCATTTATCAGCCAAGAATACCTTCTTTTTATCGTACTGTCCCTTCTATTGAGTGGCGCCCTCACTCTCAGCCTTATAAACCTCGCAGCACAGAAATAATGGCAAAAAATCTGGCTACACCAGGTGCTCAGAGATATCTAACTTATTAATTCAATCACTCTAGACATTAAGACAAAGCATAGCAAGTTAAAAGCAGCATGGTATTTATTACAAGAATAATAATAATACCAGTGGAAACAAAGAATAATAGGAAATAGGTACTGATAGAAAAGTCTGAAAATATATATATATATATATATATATATATATATATATAGTCTTTAGGAAAAGCTTACGAAAAAGTTACAGATGACAAGGATGAATGTCCCAGGGAGGCGTTTGATTTAGCAATCGATGTTCATGATGCCTTTCTGACGACCAGTGCCGTCTTCGTCTGTTCCTCTTCTTCTTCTTCTCCTCTTTGAAACCAAGGCATATTTATTATGAAATGTCATGCCTTGGTTTCACAACACATGCACCTGATTGGCTGGCTGTCAATGTGATTGATGAATTTTGCTCAAACTCCCAGATAATAAAGTTCTTTGATATTGCCTCAGTCTCCCTTTCCCAGGCCATAAACCCAATTTTTGTCCCAGTTGTCCATCCATAAAGTAATCAATAGCCTGAGGTATCAGCTCAGGCTTCCTTTCCCAGGTTATAAAGTAATTGAGCCACCAGAAATGTCTTTCTTTCAATGTTGGAAACAGCTGTTTTAAAAGTGAGGTGTAACAAAACCTGCTTTGATTTGTCTTAGTTCATCTGTTGTCTTGTCTCGAACAAAGTATAATGGAAACCAAAATGTACAGATTTTATACACCATAACAATAAGATACCTTAAATCAGTGTTTTACCACATTAAGGAGAGAAAAAAATGAGGTATAACCATTTTAAAACAATCGCTTGACTAATTTACTTGACGTGTGTGTGAGTAAGCATATGAGTTTAAGTATTCTTTCTTGTAGCAAGTGTTTTTTTTGATTAAATGTATTTATTATAGAACAGCAATCTAATATCTGCCTTAATATCATAATTTTCTTCTTTCTTGTTAATTGCAAGATTGATTGCATATATATAATCTAAGCAGATTTGTTTTATGGGGAGATATGTAAGTGATTAAGGTAATATATGAATGAATGGTGCCTCCTTGTGGATAATTTTCAAATATTTTTTAATTCACAACTTCATTTTTTTCATGTTCATGTTTTTTTAAATTGTTACACAGTTCTGTTAAAATAAATATTGTGAGCATATTACAGAATGTTTTGTGTAACTTTGCACTTAATGCTGAAGAGTCTTCCAACCGTGGATCATTTTGACTTTTTAATGCTTATTGATTGATTGATTGATTTGTGAATGTCTTTCAGATGAGTTTGCATCCAGTATGTTGTTTTTGAATCCATATTTTTCAAGATTACTGTTCAAACTTTTGCTTTTGATTAAATCATTTTGCAATTGTCATTTGCTAGGTGCTCTTAAGTTTGTGATAAGTTAACAGGTAGAAAGTGTACTATTATTTTATTGAAAAAAATATTTGGCATGTAATGTATTTATGTAACACTGTCATTGACTATGCATTTTAGCTTTTTTCTTTTTCTGTGAAAGTGGAGCATAAATTAAAAGACTTACTGATCCTTTGTTTAGTAACAAGGTATCCAGTGCAATTTTTCTTTTTCTCTTTAAACTTAATTTTTTTTTAAATGGACACATATAGTCTTCTCTTCCTTTCACAAGGCTGTCGGAACAAATCTACAAACAATTGACTGCCCCTCTTAAACAACTCCAGCCCCCCAAAACTACATTTTGATGTACTGTCTTGCCACACAGCAGTGTCTTCAGCTGCCTTAGAACATAACTTGTGTTTCTCTACCCAGCAAATGCTTCCTCTCCTCGATTATTTCACACATCTGGGAAAGCTGATGCAGCTTCTTGGTCAGAAAAAGCTGACTCATTGACCAATTTAAACTTAATTGTAATGAAAATCATCTTTTAAATCCCTCAGACCATCCTTTTCTGACTGTGAATTTTTTTCATTTTCAATTGATTTCCCTTTTCCACCTTTGCTGCTCATGATAATGAGTATAAAGGAATTATAGTTTATACTAATTTGTAAATTGTCTTGTTCTGCATGGGAGGAATGCTTTCAAATTTACTATTGAAGTTGTCTGTCTTCATAAGAAAAATGTACTTTGAGAAAGAAGTGGAATTAACAAATGTGACCAATTGAAAGCAACAAAAAACAATGTAAGGAGCTATTAATAGGATAATGAAATGAAAATTAGACAACACAACATGTCAGATGAGATATATTTTTCAAATTTTGATTCATCGGTCCATAAAACTTTCTTCCAGTCTGCAGTAATCCACAGCTGGTATTTCAAGGCCCTATTTTGCTCTTTAAGGAATGGCTTTCTTACTGCCACCCACCTGTCAAAGCACTATAGCTCCTCTTCACAGTGGAAACTAAGACTTGCTTTTTTCGACCACTGTTAAGCTGTGCTTGAAGCTGTTGTGTTGTGAATCGCCTTTCATGCAAGCTGGTGACCCTTAGAAACTTGTCTTCTGAGTGGGTTGTGACTTTGGGTCTGCCAGATCTCTTCCTATTAGTTTTCTTCCACTTACCAATTGCATTTGGATTGTTTAGGACACCGTACTCTCTGACATTTTTATTTTTTTTTTTGGCAATTTCTCTAAATGAAAGGCCTACTTTTCTAAGGGTAATTATGCTCTGTCTCATTGCATTTGCTAATTGCCATTTTCGTGTCATTATCACTTGAATGTACAACTTTCTACAGCATAATATTGTCCAAGTAATACTTCAGAGGGTGTAGTAACAGCCACAGCACATGGCATCTTCAATGGAATTTTATAGCTCTTGCCTAACCATTGAGCTTTGCCAAATTTTGTCTTTCCATTTCACACCTGACTTTACATCCCAAACATGATCATGTCTCTTTTTTCCAGTCTGGGGCACTACCCTTTTTCAGTTGTCCGTACAACCTATTGGTGCTGCTGTTCTTATGTCTGTTGCAGTGTACTCTAAAAATTATTTACAAATATAAAATACAAAGCAATTTATTTAATAAGTGTTCACCCCTTCAGGTCAGTGTTTAGTAAATTCACCTTTGGCAGCAATGGCAGCACATCTGGACACTGTAAATTTCCTCTCTTCTTCTTTACAAAATTGCTCAGGCTCTGTCAGGTTAAACGAGGAGTTACATATGTGAGTGAGCAGCCACAGATTCTCAGTTGGATTGAGATCTTGGCTACTTAATATAATAAAATTGTTGTTTTAAAGCCTTTCCTATGTAGGTTTGGCTTTATGCATGTGGTTGTTGTCTTGTTGGAAGACCAATCTCTCAAGTTGCAGATTTCCTTTGGGATTTCCCCGAATTTGCTGCATTCATTTTACCCTCTGTTTCCTTAAGAGGCATTAGCTCTCTGGAAATGTGTTCTTTTCATTTGCAGCATTTTAATTAACATGAATTTAAATAATTATAAATAAAAAAGGTATTATCCCCTCCACCATGCAATATGACGGTTACAAGATTACACGAGAAGCTTATGACAGACTCTCAAGCATGTGGGTGTCTTGACCTACGCAGTCTGCCATCTTTCGTTGCCACGCTGAAAGGATTTTCACCGAACGGAAGACATGATCTTCCGCCCGGCAGCTTCAAAGTGTTGGCCGTAGGTCCATCCTTATATTCTGGTTGCTCCATGTGCAGGCTCCTTCTCTAGATCCAAACAAGGACAGGAAAGGACTCAAACCCCACCTTCAAAAATACAGCAATAGTACAATGCCTACATACAGTTCTCATTCTCCCAACAAGGAAAGAGAATAGTGTGCTGACAGAAAACAGAAATATACTAGTCTGTCTTTAGGCTAACTATTCAATTCTCCAGTTGTCTTTGGCTCTCTAGTCCTGTGCTTGGCTCGGCAATTCTAAATGCTGATGCTGTGCCCCTGTGTACCATACATGGTCTGCCTGTATGAATGAGTCCATAACAGTGGGCACAGAGAACAGTGACATTAAACTTAATAACAACATATTATAACACCTTCTATCCTCACAAGCCTTTCAGGGCCTTCTGAAGAGAAGCATCCCCACAGAAGGATACTGCTAAAAAATGCAGTTGGAATACACATTACCTGCTGTTTTCTACTCTGCATATAAACGTGTCTATTCTCCAACATAGTCATGTGAAAAAAGTACATCTCATGAAATGTTTTATGTGGACATTTTAAGATATGATCTTCATTTAAATAGTAATTTAGTCCATTGTATAATTTAAATAAACATAAATGCAAATTTTATATGTAGACTAAGCAAATACACATCTACATTTATCACTACCTTTAATACCTAAAACTAGAATCAGGTTAACAAGTCTTACCACAGACATTTAATTAGATTTGCTCTTTGTTGTCAATGTGTATGTTATCACCATGCCTAGATTGAAAGAACTCTCTTTATCTTCCAAAAGAAGGTTATAGATGCTTGAGAGCCTAGGAAGGTACAGTGCATCCGGAAAGTATTCACAGCGCATCACTTTTTCCACATTTTGTTATGTTACAGCCTTATTCCAAAATGGATTAAATTAATTTTTTTCCTCAGAATTCTACACACAACACCCCATAATGACAACGTGAAAAAAGTTTACTTGAGATTTTTACAAATTTATTAAAAATAAAAAAACTGAGAAATCACATGTACATAAGTATTCACAGCCTTTGCTCAATATTTTGTCGATGCACCTTTGGCAGCAATTACAGCCTCAAGTCTTTTTGAATATGATGCCACAAGCTTGGCACACCTATCCTTGGCCAGTTTCGCCCATTCCTCTTTGCAGCACCTCTCAAGCTCCATCAGGTTGGATGGGAAGCATCGATGCACAGCCATTTTAAGATCTCTCTGTTCAATCGTATTTAAGTCTGGGCTCTGGCTGGGCCACTCAAGGACATTCACAGAGTTGTCCTGAAGCCACTCCTTTGATATCTTGGCTGTGTGCTTAGGGTCGTTGTCCTGCTGAAAGATGAACCGTCGCCCCAGTCTGAGGTCAAGAGCCCTCTGGAGCAGGTTTTCATCCAGGATGTCTCTGTACATTGCTGCAGTCATCTTTCCCTTTATCCTGACTAGTCTCCCAGTCCCTGCCGCTGAAAAACATCCCCACAGCATGATGCTGCCACCACCATGCTTCACTGTAGGGATGGTATTGGCCTGGTGATGAGTGGTGCCTGGTTTCCTCCAAACGTGACGCCTGGCATTCACACCAAAGAGTTCAATCTTTGTCTCATCAGACCAGAGAATTTTCTTTCTCACGGTCTGAGAGTCCTTCAGGTGCCTTTTGGCAAACTCCAGGCGGGCTGCCATGTGCCTTTTACTAAGGAGTGGCTTCCGTCTGGCCACTCTTCCATACAGGCCTGATTGGTGGATTGCTGCAGAGATGGTTGTCCTTCTGGAAGGTTCTCCTCTCTCCACAGAGGACCTCTGGAGCTCTGAAAGAGTGACCATCGGGTTCTTGGTCACCTCCCTGACTAAGGCCCTTCTTCTCCGATCGCTCGGTTTAGATAGCCGGCCAGCTCTAGGAAGAGTCCTGGTGGTTTCAAACTTCTTCCATTTACGGATGATGGAGGCCACTGTGCTCATTGGAACCTTCAAAGCAGCAGAAATTTTTCTGTAACCTTCCCCAGATTTGTGCCTTGAGACAATCCTGTCTCGGAGGTCTACAGACAATTCCTTTGACTTCATGCTTGGTTTGTGCTCTGACATGAACTGTCAACTGTGGGACCTTATATAGACAGGTGTGTGCCTTTCCAAATCATGTCCAATCAACTGAATTTACCACAGGTGGACTCCAATTAAGCTGCAGAAACATCTCGAGGATGATCAGGGGAAACAGGATGCACCTGAGCTCAATTTTGAGCTTCATGGCAAAGGCTGTGAATACTTATGTACATGTGCTTTCTCAATTTTTTTATTTTTAATAAATGTGCAAAAACCTCAAGTAAACTTTTTTCACTTTGTCATTATGGGGTGTTGTGTGTGGAATTCTGAGGAAAAAAATGAATTTAATCCGTTTTGGAATAAGGCTGTAACATAACAAAGTGTGGAAAAAGTGATGTGCTGTGAATACTTTCTGGATGCACTGTATATAAAAAGATTTTCAAATAATTGAAATTCAACCATTCCACTGTTCGAATGATTATCTACAAATGAAGAAGATTTCAAAATGCCATCTTGTCCAAGTTCAGCCTGGGAACAGAACTCAAGAGTCTGAAATAAGTCTGTAAGAATTCCAGAACTTCATCACAAAACCTGCAGAAAGCTCTCGCTACTGTTGATGTCCCAATGCATGAGTCTACTATTAGAAGGAATTTACACAAGTTAGATAAACATGAAAATTGTGCAAGAAGGATACATTTGGTGTACAGAAAAAAATGCATAAGGGCAAGGCTCAGGCAAAGACCATGTCTTCTGAAACAATGTAGTGTGGACAGACTAGGCAAAAATAGCGCTATTCAGCCATAGTACCAGAAGACCTGTTTGGTGAAATCCAAAACATTTCACTTGGTACCAACTGTAAAGCATGGTGATGGAAATGTTATGATTGTGGCTGCTTTGCTGCATCACAGCCTGGGGAGCACACCATCATTGAAATTACCATGAATTCTCCATTGTACCATAGGGTGCAGAAGATTTAAGCTCAACCAAAAGTAGACCTTGCAGCATGACAATGACCATAAACATAACAGTAAATCCACCAATTAATGGCTGAAAAGAATGAAACAGAGGGTTCTGAAATGGTCAATTAAAGCCCGGATCAGAGATGTTGCGGAGGGATTTGAAATAGGTTATGCACACATGACATCTCTCAATCATCGCATAGCCGAAAGAATTCTGCATAGAGGAATGGAAGAAACGTTGTCCCAGTTGATGTCAGAGATTGGTAGAAAGTTACAGGAAACACTTTCATCAGGCATAACTGTTAATTTTTTATTGAATAAATTATTGTAAGGTCAAATTTTCATTGTATGTAAAGATACTATTTAAACGAAGATCAAATCTTGATTTGTCCACATATGTTAAAAAAAAAATCTGGGTTGGGCTTACATATTTTATCACACAAATTTAAATTATTAAAAGATAAACAGTATCAAAAATCACAAATATTTTCCATTAATTTGGAAGACTTGCAGTTAATTGTTATCCTTCCTTGACTTCCCATCAACATTAACAAGTCTTTTATTGTGCTCTGAGATTGCTCAAGCTCTGTTACAATCTTTTGCATAATTTTTTCTTGATTAAAGAGATACTATATATTGGAATTTATAGAGAGGTTTCTGTCATCTTAAATTATATTGTTTTGAACATTTTCCTTTAAATCTCTCGAGTGTTCATTTTTAATAGCTTTAAATGCTTGCATTTTATAGTCACACAAACAGGGTTAGGTTGTGAAAGGAATACCACTGGGACCTACAAACTGTGCTCACTGTGGCTAAAAGACTGTTTTTCTAGAGGTGTCAAAACTTTTCTCCCACTTGAGTTCCAATAAAAATGTGCTTTTTTATTGCCTGTAAAATAATTGATGAGTTCTGATAAACAAAATCAGATTAAGAAAGAATGCAATCTATTTGTCCAACCATTTTTTAACCAATTAGCCTAAGTTGACTTCTTTGATAAACAATGAGCCTATCTTCTGTAGAATCTAACTTTGAAAAGAGTTTTACTCTAAACAGATTATGATTTTTTAATAGTGCTGTATAATAGTGCAATGCAGTTATTACCATTACCCAGACTCTCATGTTGGGCCAGTTCAAAGTTGCCAATTGACTGGCATTGTTTGGTATGTGAGAAGAAACTCAGTATTCTGGAGAAAATCTAAAGCACATATATAGTAAACATTGAAACCACACAGGGGCAGTGACTGGGCTGGGATTCAAACCCAGGACTTTGCATTTGTAAGGCAGGAGCACCATCCCCTGTAAACTATTTTCATTATTTTTAAATTTTTTTATTAATACTTTGGAATTTTAATTAAAGATCAGTCATTTATTCTCTCCATTCAAATCCACCCAAAGGAAAGAAAAAGTTGTTCTGGGTCAACCTGCATATATACTGTAAAAGAAAAAAGAAATTTGAAACTCAGTATTTTGTCAATTACATTTAATATGCAATTTTCTGAAAGAAATTGTAAGGATGTAGATATAGAAGACATGTTTAGAGAAAAAAAATCTTTCATTATTTACCATTTAATATATAAAAAGCAACAGATAACTGTGAACACTACATGCAATGATGAACAGAGTTTTGTTTGTACCTATTATGTCAATTAGGTCAGAGTTATTCATATAGTTGCAGTAAATACAAATAGGAAATTCACTGTATAAACATGTAACAGTAATGACCCGATCAAAAGTTTATGAACCCTTTGATGTTATCTGGATTTTTGTATTAATTACCTATAAAAGTGTGGCTTGATCTTCAGCTAAGTCGCTCTTCTTTAATTTAAGGCACACTTCCGAACTTTAAAATAATTGTCATATTGTCTTGACCTCTTTATTTATAAAGTCTGGAAGATATGAGAAAATCTGAATCTGAAAATTGTATCTGAGGGGGAAAAAAACAGACATTGAGTTTTTGTGAAGTTGCTGAAATGCAACAAAAAGTGTTTTATGACTGAAACACCAGAACGGGTGAACTGACTATATACAATACATTGAGCTATAAAATAAATAAATGTTTAATGCTGCCAGCTGACATCATGCTGAACTTCAAGGGCTCTGCTCTACAGCATGTCTCACTGTTTCAGCGTTTTCTGTTGTTCTTAAAATTATTAATGGTCCGACAAGCATGTCCTTCACACTACCAATCTAGTGAAACTTGCCAAGTCACTTTAAAATTGTGTGATGAAAAGGAATTATTCCTCATGGAATCGTATGAAATTTTCTTTGCACCTCTGTTACTTTGGATTCAGTATATGTCATAATGTGAACACACGATGAGACCAGTTGTCTGAAGCCATTGAAACTGCATTTACTATAGTGTATAACATTGTTATACCATTATATTCCTCACTTTATTCACTCAAACCTGATAATATCTCAAAAATCATCACATCCTTGCGCCACACACCTTTTTACATTTTATGAGGCCTATTATACTCTGATTGGACAGTTTAGCAGTGCAGATTAACCAAAATCATGTCTTTGAATTGTGAAAAGCAAACCTCTGAAACATAAGATAATCATTCACAATGCACATAGAGGACCCAGATACTAGAGAAAATGTGAAGAATCTGAAGAATCATTTAGTAACTGGCAGATCAAATATGTTTTGCTTGTATTTTAACTTTGTTTTTTTTTTTTCCCTAAGATGAAACTGTTTTTCTTTTCCTTTTACAGTGATCTTGTGAATGGACTTGTTGCTTTGATGAACAGCAATGTCAGCAGTCCAGTAAATCTGGTAAGATACACTTTTTCAAGCTGGGTCATCAGTGGAAAGATGCGCTAAAGAACTAACAATTTCTGAAATTAATATAAAACTAGAAGGCTTTAAATCCCTTAATTTACATGTGGTTGACCTTGAAGTGATGATTCTAGATTAATGTAATGCCTTGTTTGTCAGTCTTCTGAAATTATTACACTGTTAGAAATAGTTCATAATATTCCTAACCTAGGCTTAGCATAAGGAACTACACTTCTGCTGTTCTCAAGTCCCTTGAGTGGTAATTTAATGCTGATTCTAATTAATACTGTTTCTTTTCTTCTTCTTGTAATACTATGAACGTTTTTCTGTTTTGCTAGGAAGCATGTACAGTATAACAAGAAACTCTTTGTTTGGAGATGTGAATCACTAGCAACATTAAATCGAAAGTAAATCAAACTACTCTTATAGAGTTGGTTTTATGAGGATAGATTTTAATTCTTGATTCCTGGGCTTTGCCTCACGTATAAACGGTGCGTACGCACAAAAGTATTTCACGTTTACTTCGAGATGTATAAAACTAAACTTGGCGTAAAGCCATGCACAGCCTTACCCTGTGTATACATAAAGTTTCTACTCTGTTTTGCAAACTGGCGGCACCAAGCGTCAAAGCAGTGTTACTGTTCCTGTGTTGTTTCCCTTTCTTTTTTAGATACATATCCCTGACACAGCTTTATCAAATATACTGAAATTTACAGCATATAATTTACAATCAGGTGCCTTAAATTTTTAATCAACCTGTAACACCGTAACAGTATAATGGTCCACTGAATGGCCAAACTATTCCAAATACCATCGCTGCTTTAGCGTTGTGCACCACTCAGTATTTTAACCCACTGTATCTGAGTGTGGAATTAAAGCTGTACATCAGCTAATCAGAAAGCTCTATGGCAAGCAGTGTCGAGAGCTCAGAGGATTATTGGGATACAGTATCTAACTTGGAGAACATTTATAACACACGATGCCTCAACCATGAGAATAGTCTATTTGAACTTCTACCATTCGGCAAATGCTTCAGAGCCCTGAACCTCGTGGTTCAGAAACAGCTTCATACCAAGAGCTATAAACACACTCAATCAGTCCATCAAGTGCTCCTGGTAGAAATGTTTGTACTTAGAATTAAAATTACCTCACTGTAACCTTGCACTACAGTTGTAATATTGCACAACCTGAGCCACTTTATGAGCCATTTCCACTATATATACATGTATATTGTACATATGCTTTCATATTGTATATTTTCTTTGTTTTTTATCGTATTATTATTATTATTTTATTATTTTATAGGAAAATAAGTTTATGGAGGATTTGCATATTGAATCTCAACATGGAAATACAATAACAATAAAGAAATTCAATTCAATTGAATAGAAGAGTGCGCTTATTTACAGATGATGACGACTGGCTTCTAAGTCAATTTAGATTTCCAAGAGCTATTTTCTTGGAGCTCTTGATATAATTTTTAACCCTTGGATTAAGATGAAATGCATTAAAGTATGTATATTACATTATGCAGATACATTTTTAACTTCATTTAAATAATGTATACTGTTAATAATTAAACATGTGGGCACGGTGGTGCAACGGTAGCGATGAGCAGTCACCTTGTCCAGGGATTGGTCCTGTATGCTTGTTGGGACTGGATGGGGATAGATGGATGGAATAATTAAACATGTACTACAAAAATATTTCAATGTTCCTAAAAAGTTTTGAAGAATCTGCGTTTTAAGCTTACAGATGGTTTGACATTTTTTAAAGAGCTTATTGTGTGGCGATTGGTGACGTAGAGCAAGAAAAGGAAGGACAGGAATTGGGGGTTGGTACACTTGAAAGAGACAGTACTGCTGCATTAAACTATTTCATCAAGGGTCGCACACGGCGCAGCAAGCATCTTGTGGGAGGAAGGAACAATCTCTGGATTGGGTGCCAATTCATTGCTATCACTGCACCACCGTGCCCCCATGTTTAATACATACTTTAATTAATTTCATCATGAAAATTATATTAAGTATACATCTTAGTATTTAAATTGTGCTGTCGGCATAAGAGAAAGCCCGTTTAAGAAGCATGTTGTGATTCACATACGTAGAGCACATAGAAGAACACATATAATACGAAGCATTTACCATGCTACTTTAGTTACGATGGGATCTGAGAAACTCTAGTAAATTTAACATTGATTTTAAAATGAAGTTTACGACATTCTATTTTAATGATATAATAAACTACGAAATTAAAGTGGACGTTTCAGCCTTTGTCTTTTTTCTTCACTGTGTCTCTATTTTTTTTCTTTTCTGTGTACCCAAATACGCTTCCGTACGACACTCAGATGGTGAACTATGACTCGCCTTTCCATGGTGACTTTGGTATCTGACCACTTCTTTTTTATTTTGGGCACTGTGCGACTTTCTGAACTTGAACTTTCGAGTTTCTCCACCACTCTGTACCACTCGATCAACTTCCTTTTGTTGTTTATACCGCTACTTAAGCCAACAAATAGTACATTTTTCCTTGCCTCCACTTCACATTTGCTGAAATTCTATTTTTTGCCATTGTCTTTTAACCAAACACTGAACAGGGAAGGTGGTATTTATATTGATTTGCATATTCAAACATGTAAAATTGTGGGAAGAGTTAGGGTGAGGCGGCAGGCGCTTGTACGTGCGTTACTTTTCACGCTGACCATGATTTATGGAGCTGAAGTACGTGGAAGTTGGCCTACGCGCGGTTTTGTGTATCTGAATTTTTTTGTGTGTACACACATTTCCACTTTTATCCGTACACCATGTTTTAGTGCGAGTTCTACACACAACGTGATGCATGGTGCCCTGGTCACTAAATACAGTGTTGGTGGCTGTTTTTTGAACGTATTAAGAATAATAATTTTTACTGACCTGTATCCTGAGAGATGTATGAATTAGGTTTCTGTGATGCCTCCTATTACTGCACATCCATTTCTGTTTTGCTCCAGTGCCAAAATCATTGTAATGTGCTTTGTGCGTTTTTTGTTTTTTTTTTATGTTACCTAATTTACCCACTCCATTCTGGTTTTACTTATTCTGTTAGATTATGTTTTAATAACATGCCAAGTTTGAAGGGGGAACATTTTAGTAACTTAGTGCAGTCGGAGAGAGATCTATAATTGGATTTATGCTCATCACTAGTGACATCACATTCAAAAATGTATAAAACAATGTAGGCTCAGACAAAGATGTAATTATTTTAAAAATGAGTGCAAATTATGCAAAGACTGCCTTCATTTGGAATAACATTGCCAGAAATCAGAAGAAAATATTTTGAACAGAATGAAATTAAGTTATTCTCGTTTCCCTGTAGTCTCAAGTGTTGATCTTTGCATTCCACATGTCTTTAGTTTGAGAAGTTCTTAATGATCAGCTGTTTCCGGGCAATTTCATAATGACAAATTGCAGGACACCTTCAGCAGTTATTGCACTGCTGTATCTGCTATATAGTCTACAGTTTACGTGCTGGTACTTAGTGATAGCCATTTTTGTCATTTATGGATGACACACGGTGATTTTTATGTGTATGGAGATGTATATCAAATAATGAATGATAAAGATATTATTAATAGATTTTTGTTAATTACATTACGTTTTATATTATAAAAAGCAAGTTTTTCTTTCTTCAGTTTTCTTTTTTATACCATTCCCATGCCTAATCAGTAAATAAACAGTTTATGTATGGAATGTAGGAAAACTGTGACTGATATAAAGTATCAAAGGGGCTTTACTGACAACTATGATCTACTTGTATAAATTAGGTTCAGCCCATGATAATGTTAATAACAGTCTGTTTGATACTAATGCAGTAGTAAGTTTATTTAATCTGGACATGCAATCATGTGAGCAAATAAGTACACCACACATAGATCTCACCACATAACTGACAGATGCCCTTTTTCCTTGGTATGGTGTTACCACATACTTGAATACACAGGTCTGAACTGCCAAATGTCCTGTTTTTATATAGAAGTGACAGCACTTTGTGAACATCATCTAATTAAGTGCACTTGATTATCAGTATCTGTTGCTACCTTACTTTTCACACATTTGCCATATCCATTTTGATTTTTTGGATCCTGAATATATTTAAAAAAAAAAAAAAGTACAGCAATTAGATTTCTTGAGGACTCGTTGATTATTAGTTATGTCCTGTTATGTACAACCATAGAGTTAAAGGAAGGTTTACTTTCGTTTTTATGACTGTTTATGCAGAACTACAACAACAACAACTTTACATTATCTTAATCACCATAATTCTGGTAGTTCTCTAAATCTCTATTGAGTGAAGTACATGCTGTAGCAAAATATAGAACTGTTGATGTGTATAAAAACAACTTTAATATATTTCAGGGTCAGATGGGGAAAAATAAGCATTTCCAAATACTCAATAATTCTGTATTATCAAAAGTCACTTTATATCCACTTCTTATGAGCTTATTTCCCCTTTCACTGAAATTAGAAAAAAGAATTAATTAACCATCAGGACCAAATTAAGCTTTGCATTGTTATGAATTACACCAGGTAACTGCTAATAATGTATAATATGATGTTTAAATGTCACTTTATAGCAAATTACCTTACTATGACTTGGATGAATTGTTATTGTAATTGGGGGGAAAAAATTCAAACCCATTGCTGCACACTGTATATTAAGAAAATTTAGATGCGATTATAGGATAGTTTGCTTGTATATGCTACATTTAGTTATGCTTCTAGACACATCTTCAGGGATGCAACTGGTATCCTCAGGTGTTTTGAGTCTTTCAACATCATACACCCTCCACCAGGTGACCCAGCTGAGTCTGATCTGACCCTAGTTTGTGTCTAGCTGGCTGACTAGCTAATTGCTCTCATTGCTCTCTGCTCTTAAACCACAGCCACGTTGAGGCCCTCCCCAGCACTTTGGTGGTATTGCGGATAGCTCTCCTCTCCTCTCCACCTCCATGCCCAAATAGCTGAAGGCTTTAGTCAACGATCAAGCTGCAAAGAACCTGTAGCCCAGTTCCACTGGGAGACACCTTGATTTATATCCGGGTCTCTGATCAGCCCCGGCTTCCTTTCAAAGGCCTCTTCCAAGTGTTTTTCCCATGAAATGGTTAGCTCTAATAGAACTTTTTCTTTGGAGGACATGAACAGCAATGAACATAACCCACTTCCAGGTGTTTTTGTGGTGATGTCTCCAGTGCCCTTCTACCTGCCGGAGGTCCCTGATTTTCTTGTGTAGGATACCAGAAAGCTGTGCCAAACCGACTGCTCTTCCAATACTGCCATCTTGTACTGGAACATGAGGACCTTCATCTCTTGCCTTATATTGTGGATCCTCACTGCTCTTTGGTTCTTTGATTTGGGTCTTCTGACATTTTCTTCTCCTCTTCTGTAAAACATTCAGATGCAACACTGATGATTACAGCTGTCAAAGCTTTCAATTTGCTGTCAGCATCTCCCTTAGCTGTTGCCTCCTGTATTTAGTCTACATTTCTGTCAAACTAATTCCATAGTGAGGTCATGTTTACTGTAGGTCACTTGATCTGCCTCTTTTCAGACTTAATGGTGGAGGGAGTCACTTGCAACACTTGGAAATCCTGGGCATTGTGGGATGATTCCAGGCCTGGCAGCTCCTGCATCTCAACAGGTTGTGCTCCTGTGTGTTGAGTCACTGCTGCTACCAAAAGACACCTCACCTTGGCATGGTTGAACGTAAACCTCACTCATTCTTGCTGATTGCACAATACATTCTCATTGTCATTACTCTATTGCCTTGGTCTAATGCCGTTACATCCTTCCATCTGGGGTGCTTGCTTTCCTGGGCACTCCTGAAGGTATTTTTCTTTACATTCATTATAGCCTTATTTGAAGGTCCTACCAGCCCCCTCTGCCCGTTTTTTTTTTGTTTTGTTTTTTTTATAAGTCAACCAGCAAAAAGGAAAATTTCCAAATTGAGGATTCAGCATTTAATATGTTTAGTAACCTAATATTTTGTCTCATGTTTTTCATTAACAGGGTAATCCAGAAGAACACACCATATTAGAATTTGCCAAATTAATCAAAAACCTTGTTGGTAAGTTACATCTTGTCCAAACATAGCTAGAATGTTATATCTATTAATAAATTAATCATAGAACAAGTTTTTTTAACCATTTGCCACCTTATGTAAATGTCCTGAGGGGTTCAGAAAGTGGTTGGTGCTGTTATGGGATCATAACTTTTTATTACCTTTGGCTTTGGAGGACCAGAGCTTACACTGATATTTTTTCTGAAAGCACCATCACAATGTTTTGTAAATCAGTGGATAAATATTTCTCAGACCTTTTTTATGTAATTTTATTGAAACAGTGTATGTTGGACATATATTGCAGGTGTAAAAGGAATCAATTGAACTTGCCATCTGTTGTTTTGCTTAAGGGATTTAAATCTTACACAATTAAGCCAAGTACAATTAGGGCTAAAGAAGTATGATTTATTAGCAGAATGAATTTGTTTCATATTAAGAAAGCCAAAACCACCACAGGTCTCCAGGATCTTTCACCCCTACTTAATAAATACCTTTGAATATGTGACTTTTTTATTGAACCATGGTTAAGCCTTAAATTTAGTGTAATGATACTTTTTTTTCTCATTTATTGTAGTGGAATATTTCAAAATAAAAGTCATTACAAACAATGCATTGCCATTCCGGAAATGGTCACAATAACTTTTGTTGTTTTCTGTTTCTTGTGCTACTGGTAAATTTAAAATTTCTATCCTCCTACACACAGTTAGAAAGAAAATGACAACCTTCAAATTTCAGAGGTTTGTAGGCCTGGTTTGTGATTTGCAGGGTATAGATTTGTATAGATAATTGTTATATTTGTCATCTTAGAGAAATCATAAAAGCATCACAGGTGTTCTAGTATTCTTAATCACTAAAATTTAATATTTTAAAAATGTAATTCGCAAATGCTGAAAAAAAAAAATAATAAAATTTTTTGGGATGGCTTAGTTGGAGGGGGACCCGGGGTATAATGTCAAGTGGGTACTTAGCTTACCTAGACCCAGAAATAGCTATGCTGGTTGGTGCTATAGCTGAAGCCTTGACATGCTTTATAGTATTTAGTGTTACTTATTGCCTGCTCATTTTTAGTACTTTGTAACTTAGTGTCTCTTTGTAGACAGTGTAGTCTTTATATTGAAAAGTAAATATAGTCTGGGGCTGAGGTAACAGACCTGCAGGGCTTTGATGTTAACAATCAAGTATGAGCCAGCCAATATTCATTAGACCTTTTAAGTTTTAAGACTGGCAATTTGGAAAAGCTTTGAGCTATCAAGATTGGGCATTACTAGCTTTTCACAGCCCCAGAATTGCAGTTATTTAAGGAAGTTACTCTAGTTTTCTTGCACTCGGACACTGAGGTGTTTTTTAAAAGCACACAGGTGTAACAGAAAGCAGTGAGAGGTTGATGTGTCTCAGTGGTGGAGGATATCAAGCAAAACACCATACAGGCCAGTTAATTTGCAAGATTTTAATTTCTTTAAACCTTAACAGAATTGCATTTTAACTCCAAACAGTTATTATATAGTATTTCCCACTGCTGATAAAACCTTCCTTTAAACTCTCACTGCTGAATGGGAATAACAACACTGATTGTAGATGCTTTTAGTCCTGCATGATAATCCAAATCTGACTTTTAACTCGCCTTTTAAAAATCCTGTTTTTTTCTTTCTTTACAATTTTGTATATTGTCTAGTTTCAGTTTAGGCTTTTTGTTTAAAATATTTTTCCATTAATGGCAATAAACAATAACATTATTTACTGTTTATATTTTTAATAAAAATATATTTGTTTTTTATTTGAAAATATGCAGTGGGTGTAGTGATAAGACTGAAACTTTTTTTTTAGTTTTTACTTATCTTGCATGTTCATACATTGTTGCATTCAAGATGTTATTAAAAGTCAAAAAGGTTCGACAGGATTTGACTTGATTTTAGCCTTTAAATTAACAAAAGTCAAAAGTTCAGTAAAAATGTAATATCCACTATCTCTTATATATATTTCTCATCTGGTTCGTCCTGCTTCCTGTTCAAAAGCAGTCCCGCCCACACGTAGCCGACACGGCATTTCTCGATTGCTATTCGTCCTCTTCCAAACCCTTCTCCACGCTGCCTGAGGCCTCCCATACACCCCCACGCCGCTTTCCTCGATTCCTATTCCTCCTTCGGACTACCGCGTTCCCCGCTCCTCTCTCATGACCCCATTGGTGTCAGGAGCTTAGAACCATAAATGGAAACATATACAGCTCATTTAAAGCAGCATGTCAAGAGTTAGATCTCCTTAACGATGATAAGATTTGGTACGATACTCTTTATGAAACTACACTAACTAAGATGCCCGTACATATGAGACAACTCTTAGCTATCATTTGTGCCTTTGGGGAACCTGTCAACGTCCCAGACCTATGGCAAACACATAAACTGGCAGTTTGCGAAGACCTGTTTACTAAATATTCCACTGACACTGCCCCGACGTACGCTCTCTCGGAAATTAATGAAATACTCAGGTGCTATGGTATGACTCTTCAACAATTTCATCTCCCAGTCACCAAATTCATCCCACCTCATTATCCAACCTGTGTTGACATTCACCACGAACAAAAAGTAGCTGCAGATTACACACAACAACTCAACGACGATCAGCGAACAGTCGTACAAACAGTACTGCAGGCAATATACAATCCGCCTGTTCATTCCAAGAAAAGTTTCTTTCTCGACGGCCCCGCAGGGACAGGCAAGACCTTTATATACAAAACCCTCACTCATTCTGTTAGAGGTAGAGGAGACGTGGCAATAGTGGTTGCTTCAACTGGAATTGCAGCAACTGCACATTCCGTGTTCAAAATACCTCTACAAATCACACCAACATCAACCTGCAATGTGAAGCCAAATACCAAGGATGCCAATAATATACTTGAAGCGAAAATTATTATCTGAGATGAAGCACCAATGACACATTGTTATGCATTTCAATCTGTTGACAGACTACTGCGAGATCTCACTCAGGAAAATGCACCTTTCAGTAATAAAACCATTCTTCTCGGTGGAGATTTCTGACAAATACTGCCTTTTATCTTCCACGGTTCTCCAGCCCTCACCGTTTCCTCTTCCATCAACAAACACAGGCTGTGGAACGAAATGAAAGTCCTAAAACTCACAAAAAATATGAGAGCTCTTGAAAGTGAAACTCAATTTGTTCAATGGCTTCTTCAAGTTGGGGAAGGTAAAACTGGAGACACGGCACAACTACCTTCTCAATGTTTACCACAACAACAAGACCCAGTTGTTCAACTTTACGGTGATATTAATTTCTCGACTGTGACTTCCCAAGAACTTGCTGCAAGAGCAATACTGAGCGTCACAAACGATGATTCTCCTCATATTAACAACAAAGTTCTTGATCTTATACATGATGAAAAAATGACCTTCAAGAGTGTAGATACAGTGGTCAGTGACGATCCTAATGATCAACTAACGTACCCACAAGAGTTTTTACACACCTTCACACCAACTGGCATGCCTCCCCATATCCTTCATCTGAAGGTAGGAACTGTAGTTATGCTCCTTCGAAATATTATGCCATCAAAAGGTCTTTGCAATGGAACAAGACTCATCATTACCCAAATACATACAAATATTATTGAGTGCAAACTGATCGCTATCCAAAATTCTGAAACAAAATTCATTCCCAGAATCTCTCTCCTTCCTTCCGACACCAATCTCCCTTTTAAATTTAAACGCACACAATTCCCACTGAGACTCGCCTTCTCCACGACTATCAACAAGTCCCAAGGACAAACCTTTGCAAAGATTTGCGTTAATCTACAACAACCAGTCTTCAGCCATGGTCAGTTGTATGTGGCATTTTCTAGGGTTAGATCTTTCGACTCATTATCTGTCGTCTCCACCAAAACACCTATTCACAACTGCGTCTTTCAAGAAGTATTTATTTCTTCTTGATTTCTGAATTCCTTTCTCACCGTTTTCCATTCCTATTCTTTCACCACCATATGCTACGGCGGGCGTCGGCTAGTATATCAATAATCTGGATATTACATCTTTACTGGGCACCATATCAATTTGTTGATATCCACTGTATATTTACTGCATCTCATGCATGTGAGAAATGCATATCTGAAGTTTTCAATAAATAAGTATTTTGCTTTATGTAATAATAATAATATATATACATTAATATAGCTCTTTTGTAACCTATGCAAAGCAATTTACATAGAGAGTTAGGCGCCACTTCAATGACAATCAATGTGTAGCATCCACATGGATGATGCAGTGGTAGCCATTAGTGTGCCATTGCACTCACCACACATTAGCTATTAGGTGGTGAAGCAGAGTGAGAGAGAGACAGAGAAAGTGTTACCCAGTAAGGGACAGGAGATGATTAGTGTGCCAAAATGGTCCAGGCCATGATGGGCAGTTTAGCCAGGACATCAGGATAAACACTACTTTTT
This sequence comes from Erpetoichthys calabaricus, assembly GCF_900747795.2. Lineage (NCBI taxonomy): Eukaryota > Metazoa > Chordata > Cladistia > Polypteriformes > Polypteridae > Erpetoichthys > Erpetoichthys calabaricus. The sequence goes on along the minus strand of NC_041397.2, from coordinate 257,639,530 downwards.
TTCTCTAAAGATGCTCAGGATCTTTATGACTACAGGACTTTGGTTTTGCATCCTATACAAAGGATAGTGCCAGTTTTATAGCATAGTCTTCCCATCACTTCACTGGTTCATTTTGATCCACACACAGACCACAGGGTAAGCACCCTGCTGGCCCCACAAATGCCTTTTCCAGCAGTGACCCAAGCTTTTCATAGATGGTCTCCCATTCAAATACTGGCTGAGCACAACCATGCCTAGCATCATGTGAATTACCTGTTCTAAAGAGCAACTGTTAAGGTTGCTGTCCAGTGTAGACTACTCAAAGAAAACAAATTCAGATGATATTCCTTCATTTATTATGTTATTGTAGAAAAAGTTATAGTAAAGTATTCTACTCACTTTTATTGTCTGTGCTCTGAAGGATGCTTAGAAGGTAGCTTTGTGGATTGTTGTAAGGTAGAAGCCATTTTATTCTTTGGACTTGTACAGCCTGCCATTTGTGGGTCATATGGATTTTAATCCTATTTAAATCTGATCTGCCAGTCCAATTTTCAACTTCATCCAGAGGTGTTGTCAAATGTTTTGCCATATTTTCATTTTCTGAAATACCTAAATACCAAATCACTTCAATTCCATTGATTTGGGTTCTCTTCTCCAGAACACATTCTTAGAGGCTTTTCATAGGGTTTCATATAATTTTTTTATTTAAATCCTAACTTGAGATTTGAAATTTAATAAAAGTGACTTTTCCATTTATGTTAACAGTTTTTATTATTATTATTTATGGAGTCCCCCACTGCTAGATTCTGACTGCAGGCCCTCTTTACTAATAGGCATGTGCGCTAAGCCAGATGTGTAATACATATGCCTGGTGACAATCATGACTAAATTTAACTTAGAACTGGGTGTCACATTTGTAAACCAATCCAATGCCTTGTGAAGGCGGCGCTGTTGATTTTGAACTCCAAAGAGTGAAGATGCTCTTCTTATTACGATGAACCATCTATAGTCAAAGGTCTCCTAAATTAATTCCTGTCAGTCATATACATTTGTTTAGTTTGTGCCGAGAACACACTGAATGCGTTAAAAGAAAACACAACCTGTTCCAATCAGATTATACATTGGTATTGAAGACGTCAATGGACTAATGTACAAGTGAACAACATGTTGTCACTGACTGTGCTGTCTATTCAGGTACAATAATAGTTGATGTAAGGTTCAAAGAATTGGCAACTATGTTTATGAAAATAGAATTGCAAAATATGCATTTGAAGTAAAACGTGTGTCACACCCTGTCAAAAGGACTGTCCTTAAGAGAGAAGATAATGAAGAGCCACTGGAGATGCAGATTTTAGTACTCAAAAAACACCCAAATAAGTAATTGTGCCTGATGACACCCATAGAAGGCTGCACAGCATTCACATTCTGACTGCACATCTAAATCAATAACTAAAGTAAGTTAATATTACTACCTAATTAAAAATGCAAAAATCCCATGACAGAATAGCTGCAGCATTTTAACATGTAGTATTTCCATTGACCACAATGCTTATCTAAACTCTGTTTGCTGTTGTTATGCTAAATAGTGATTCAGTAGTTACAATGACAGAAAGATACTATAGCATACATAGCAGATATCATAGTTGGCTCCGCAACTCTTTTCAAACACATGAAGCCAGCTTGCTGCGGTGGTCTGTGTGTGTCTGTCTCCCCTGACATTACAACATACAAATTAATTATTAAGCTTCAGTTACTTGTGCTGCTGTTCTCCTGAATGGGTGACCTTTTATTTTCTCACAGCATCAAGTCTTTTGCTCAGTTTCTTTTGCTCTGTCTCTGAAACCTCAGTGGTTTAAAGTGCATGAACTGGAGCAATTGGAGTTGGGTTTAAGGAAGAAGCCCTGCAGGCATAGCCTTTTGTTTTGGCAGATTTCACCCACTATTTACTATGACCTTTTTTATTGAGTTGTCCCCAGATGTGTATTCTTGATTTGAGAATCCCGTCTGGCACTGCGATATTAACAGGTGACTTGATTCTTAGTGTTGTTTGGCTGACACCTGGATTATTCAGAAAGCTGCTATGCATTGTTGTGTGAAGACTACAAGAGGTTTTCCACTGCTTTACCCTCCAGTTTGAATGAATGTTAAACTCACAAGCAGTACTGCAGATATCTGTCCTACTTTGTCATTTTGAAAAAAGAAAAGGTAACTTACTCAAGTGCTAAAAAATTGAAATGAAAATTAAGAACACAACATTTTCTGTGTAGCTTCATCAGAGGGAGAGCTTTGATGAAACAGCATGAGAAATGTACAGAAAGACGACCTTAACTTAATGTTTTTGGGGGTGTTGTTTCTGGGTAATTAGGAGTCACAGGTTTCATTGACAGTTTTATAGGTCTTTCAAACTTAAGTGATTTCTTGCCATCTTTCATTTCATGGAATCTTGGCCTGTATGCTATTCACATATGTAAAAGTATAAATTAACTCACTATTTTATCACATTTAATCAAAATATTTTGTTATGTAAAACCCTCAGTCATTAACAAACAAAAAATGTAAAGTATTAAAATTACATTTTACAAATAATTCATTTTTAGAAAATATTTTTTCCTTTATGTGTATACAGTAATCCCTCGCTATATCACGCTTCGACTTTCGCGGCTTCACTCTATTGCGGATTTTATATGTAAGCATATTTAAATATATATCACGGATTTTTTGCTGGTTCGCGGATTTCTGCGGACAGTGGGTCTTTTAATTTCTGGTACATGCTTCCTCAGTTGGTTTGCCCAGTTGATTTCATACAAGGGACGCTATTGGCAGATGGCTGAGAAGCTACCCAACATCAGCGCGTATTATGTATTAAATAAAACTCCTCAAATATATTGTGAGCACGGGGGCTGTTTGCACCCCTAGAGGATACGGCTGCTCCTCAAAAAACGCTGAAAGATTACCTTCAAGCGTCAAGCGATATGCTTTCTGCACGGTGCTTCGCATACTTAAAAGATCAAACAGCATGTATTGATTTTAGATTGTTTACTTTTCTCTCTCTCTTGCTCTGACATTCTCTGCTCCTGATGGCGGGGGTGTGAGAAGGGGGGCTGTTCGCACCCCTAGACGATACCGACGCTCGTCTAAAAATGCTGAAAGATTATCTTCACATTGCTCCCTTCCGGCTTTGTCAAGCGAAATGCTTCCCGCACGGTGCTTCGCATACTTCAAAGCTTGAATGGCACGTATTGATTTTTGATTGTTTGTTTTTCTGTGTCTCTATCACTCTCTCTGACATTCTCTGCTCCTGACGGAGGGGGTGTGAGCAGGGGGGCTGTTTGCACACTGGCCTAGAAGATATGGACGCTCCTCTAAAAAATGCTGAAAGACTACCTTTACATTGTACATCCTTGCAGCTGCTTTATACGGCGGTGCTTCGCATACTTAAAAGCCAAACAGCCCTATTCATCCATCCATCCATCCATTTTCCAACCCGCTGAATCCAGACACAGGGTCACGGGGGTCTGCCCTATTGATTTTTGATTGTTTGCTTTTTTCTCTCTCTCTCTCACATTCTCTGCTCCTGACGCGCACTCCTTTGAAGAGGAAGATATGTTTGCATTCTTTTAATTGTGAGACGGAACTGTCATCTCTGTCTTGTCATGGAGCACAGTTTAAACTTTTGAAAAACAGACAAATGTTTGTTTGCAGTGTTTGAATAACGTTCCTGTCTCTCTACAACCTCCTGTGTTTCTGTGCAAATCTGTGACCCAAGCATGACAATATAAAAATAACCATATAAACATATGGTTTCTACTTCGTGGATTTTCACCTTTCACGGGGGGGTTCTGGAACGCAACCCCCGCGATCGAGGAGGGATTACTGTAGCTTAAATATCTTTTAGTTTCATTTTAATATATTTTTGAATTAACTCATTTGAATTTAATATTTAGATGTTTTTAGGCTGCTGTTTCTTCTCATTAGATTTCTTCACTCTTGATTATTTGTACAAAAGAGACATTTTAATAAGGTGGTTCACAAAGAGCCTTGGAAAGCTTGAAAAGTAAAGTCCTCACAGTTCACATTTATTAGAATTTTTTTTTTTTTTTTTTTTGCACAAGGGTGAAGCCCATATTTGTTACTCTTGATATCAACAACACACAATCTTTGTCTTCTTCAGGCAGCAGAAGTCAAATTCAGTTTCTTCAGGAAGCACAGGATGACCCTCAGCGAAGAAAGCCAGACATCAGAAAGGCCAAAATGCTGTTAGGATGGGATCCTGTGGTAAGTGAATGAGTGCTTTGAAGGAAAAAAATGTACTTTTACATTGTTTTATCTGTCTGTTTAAATGTATTTGATGTATACGTTACTCCCTCTTGTGTCTTATTCTGAATTTTCTAGCAGGAGTTTTACTCCTTTGTTTCATGTCATCTGCCAGCCACAGTGTTTGAGGATTAGAGGGTTGGGCAGTTGATATGCTTCCATTGCCTAGAGGAGTCAACCAAGCAGAATCAGTCATTAGAGAGCACAGAGCATCTTCATCCTGCTACACAAAGATGCACCTCTAGCAAATTAGAGCCATGGGTGTTGTATATGAACCATTAGAAAAATAACATTTCATACAGAGATGGGGCTGAAGGTGCAGATGCTATGTTTGGGATTAAGTGAAAAGCTTTAGCCCAGCTTCTCTTCAGTCAGTGGAGGAAGCTCAAGAACCTTTTAAAGTTAGGATGAATCCTGAATCACAGGTCAATTTACAGCCAAGTTAAGTCACTTTGCACAAGGTGATGCACTGGTGCTTGAGTCCTCCTTCTCTTCCTCCATGTTTCTTTTTAAGTAGATTGCTTTTATTATTTTGATGTTTCAGTTTGCATTTAATCTGAAATTCAATTGTAAGTTCTCTGGCAGCTGGGAGTTAATGCTGTTCTATAAGTTACTAAGTAGTCATGGTTCTGAGAAAGCAATGACTTGCTGTTTCTTGACATTTTGTGTCTTTCTCTGAGATTACAGTCATTAATGTCTGATTTATTGAATTTTTAATTATTTTTAGCATAATCATTTCCTTACCAGCTTAGGTTAAACCTTGATCTCACTGACTCTCTGCCAAATGATAGGTGATTTAAAACAAAAACACACATTTGTAGACTCACCTCCTGCGGTACTTTACCGTGTTCTCCTGCTATGTTTGAGCTCCTCCTATTCTGAACAATGTCCTGCAGCCAACTACTGCATTGTTCCTGATGGCATCTATTAATGACTTGATATTTATATCAAACCACTTTGAACATGAAGGTCAAAAGGATGTGACCTGTCTGTGCTTGTGCTTATGCTGGGGCTGGGCATCCTTCCATGATCCTTCATATGAATAGGCAAATCCCTATCTCTTGGCACACAGTGGTTTGTCATAATAAGGTGATTGACCTTAAAAGAAATCTTTAAAAAATGAAGGTATAAGTGGTCTTATTTAAGAGCCAAGGGATGGCAGAAGATACATTTACATTTAACACTAGAATTACCAAAGTCTATGAAAAATCTTGTAATCCTGGACCAACTTAAATCCCTTCGCACCTCTCCATCAGCATCTTTTGTTTTGTAAATGTGTCGATTAGCACAAGCAGCCTGCTGTCCCATTCCCCTCCATGATGGAGCTCAACTCTCCCAGCTCAAGCCAAGGCTCCTTATCTGTGTGTGAGGTGCCTGGGGTTGTATAGGGTAAATAATACAGTATATTGTTATTTGGAACACATGCATTTCATGTGTGTTCCATGTCTACAAAGATCTGGGTAAGTGTAGGATGAAAGGAAATGTAAGGTAAGAAATGCTGCACACATACCTAAAGCTGAAACTTTTTCCATGTTATTCTAATAATGATGTGAAGTGTATCATGTGTGAAGACTTTAGCCCAAATATCAAATAAACATGCGCTCTTTTACTCAAGAATATTCCTGAATGGTGGAGATGTAAGAACTGCTGCCTTATAGCCCAAAGGTACCGGATTTGAGTCTCGGCGCTCCGAATATTGAGCTGCTGCTATTATTATTACTATAATATAATAAAAACATGCATTTGATTTGCGTCTGTAACACCCTGGGTAAACTTTGGCTACTTGTTTTTTTATCATTCAGTTTTATTCTCTCAGTAATGTACAGCAAACTTGCCTCTCCCACTCTGAGTTGATGCTGTTTACCTCCATTCTTTTCACAAGAGAAGCGATGACCACAGTTGGTGCTGTGGCTGACGCCTGTTCAGAACTATTTGTTGTACCGGCAATCAAAGATACGATATCCAGTGACCGCTATCAGACTACCACATGGCATTTGCACTTTGACAACAAAGACACCCATGTAGAACATGTGAAAAACAACAGATTTGCTGCGGTTTTGAACATCTGGCAACATTTTGTTGAGATCTGTGTTTTGAGTTACAACTCAGGGCAAAGACTTTCTGAGTCTGTGGTCATAAAGCTTATGGAGCCGTTACTGGACAAAGGTAGACCCGTAACAACAGACAGCTTCTTCACAGCGCTTTACCTGGCTAATAGACTGGTGACATAACTCTGCTTGCAACCAGAAGTAAATTGGGACTTCCACCTGCAGCTAAAGTCACTTTAATATGTGAGCAGTTTGCCACACTAGAGTTCAGATCTGGCAGTGCCATGCTGACGGTGTATATGCCCAAAAAGAAGACGCCTTTGATTTCAGTCTGTAGCAGTCGGTGTAAAGTTTTGCAACCTGTAAAAGATATCGCTGAAGGGGTATAACCAGACACACAAATGCTGATGAATCATGTCTTCTTAATATCTTGTTATCACTTGAATTTTTATTATTCAGTTTTATTCCTGAATAATAGCACACTTGTTTCGTTATACCTTTGCGAGAGTGTTTGTTTTATATTACAGTATCCACTTGAATAAGATTGAATCCGTCTGTGCCTCTTTTGCATACGCATGTCATTATTTGAAAATGCTATGCCATTTTGACCAGTTGTCATTTGAACATTTATTTTTTCAATCATGCCTGTACTCCACTCTGTCTACATTTTCAGTATCATGCACCATAACGCAGAGTACAGGCAAGATCGAGAAAAAAAAAAAAAATGTTATCCAAATTATATCCATAATCTTGCCCAAGCTAAAAGCTAACTAAATCAAAATGTACTGACAGTAGGAAGGACTGCACCATAGAGCCGTTTGTTCAGTAAATAAACACTAAAACATCAGCATTGTGCTCAGCATCAGCACACACCAGTGCATGCAGGAAATGCTTTCACTGTAAAATGAAGTACTGGCCTTCTCTACACCATCCTACATTTACTGATCTGGCTGACACCTTTATCCAAGGTGACTTACAACTTTGATGATACAATTTGTTACATTTCTTTTGGATTTCCAGTTGGACCACAGGTAGATGAAGTGACTTGCTCACGGTCACACAGTGTCAGTAGTGGGATTTGAAATCCCTCCATCTACTCATTTCAGTTGTTTTAAGCATAACAGGGGAAGAATGTTAATACCAAACTAAGCAAAATTATTTAGTTAACATGCAGCTTTGAGACAACACCACAATGAGAATTGCCCAAGCAAGACAAAGGAGACCAACCCCTGTATAGGTCAAAATGGGAGTGTGGGTACTGAACCAACACCATTGGTAACAACTGTTTCACCAATTTATACTGTTTTGATACAAGAAACCTTTAACACAAAGATGCAACAGCATAAAATAAAAAAGCTTACAAATGTCAACTTATCAAGCCATCTGTAACAAAGTCATCAAAATCTGCTTGCAGACTTGTCAAAGCAGAGTGACATATTTGACAACATAGTTCACTGACCTGTAATTTCAATACTGCTTTGAATAAGAGATAATAATAATAATTCATTACATTTATATAGCACTTTTCTCAGTACTCAAAGCGCTATTGACACAGGGAGGAACCGGGAAGCGAACCCACAGTCTCCTTACTGCAAAGCAGCAGAACTACCACTGCGCCACCTGTGAGGACAGAGTCACAAAGGCACTGGTCCAGTTAAACTCTACTTAGGAAAGGCCCGATTCCTACTGAGCTTCATGCTGCCAAGCCATACTAAAGCGGTTACCAAGAAAAACGGATTTCATGGAAGTTCTTATCTGCAAGCCATGAGATGCATGTTCTTGTCTGCTGACTCCATGAATGTCTCTAAGTGTGTTTGCGTTACTCATCTTGTTTGGGGCTGTTGACCTTTAGGGTTTACTTTTGTGGGTTTTGCCAAATCAACTGAAACTATTATGGCAATAAAGTAGACCTCTGTATTATCTATCTGAAAATCAAGGTGAAAGCTGGAAAATTACTATATTCGTTGGTAAAGTGCTTTATAATTTAAATAATAGCATATCAAATAAAATAAAGTATAAAAAACAAAACTCCTTTAAATAGAACACGCATTACAGTCCCTGCTGAGCTGTCTAAAGGCTGAAGGTACAAATAAATGCTTACCTTGGTTTATCAGGTAACTATTAGTAAAGTGTTTATATCACCTCATGGATAGGAAGGTATATTCTATTTCTCGATGATGCTAATGTATTTTTCTTTTATTTTAAATAGGTTCCATTGGAGGAAGGTCTGAATAAAACAATCCATTACTTTGGTAGAGAACTGGAGTACCAGGCAAACAACCAGTATATCCCCAAACCAAAACCTGCCAGGATAAAAAAAGGCCGATCGAGGCACAATTTATGAGCCAAGAATGGGACGTTGAACTCACATTTAAAGCTACCGGGATATGGCAACTATTTTCCCTCAGTTTCTCTTTTTGTGAAGAATAAATGGGACAACTCTATTCAATTCAGCTTGCTTTACAAACATGGATGTGCCTAAAATGCCTTGCACTTTTTAATATGTCTTTTATTTAAAAATAATTGTAGCAAAAAACGAAAATCCAGTTTTTTGAAGTTTTCTATTTTTCACTTAATTTCACGTGAAGACATTTTGGAGAAAGTGGTCTTAATTTAGTTTCTACGTAAGTGCAGAAAGAGAGTGTTGTGTCTTATGATTTTATTTAAAACCGTATGTATGAAAACCTTCTTTGTGGCTTCCCTAAGCACTCCGAGGCTTTAACTGAACAACTGGTATTGTCATTTGTGTGTTCACTGACATTGATTTGTATAGCTAGAACTCTTCTTTCCCTCTAAGCCATCTCTGAATATTTGTAAAGCTGCCATTTTTATAAATGAGCTTGAGACATAAGTGAGTATGTGCGTGTGCACAAGTGTGTGGTGTGTTTTTATATATATATATATATATATATATATATATATATATATATATATATATATATATATATATATATATCATTATACTGTATATAAAGAGAAGGAGATGTCTCTCTTTTTCACTTTGTATTCTTGGGCAAGGTGGCTGTGAATTCCTGTTTTAAACTGTGTGAGCTCTGGGAAAGAATTGACTGTATCATAAGCCACCATGGATTGATTGATATGTTATTTTAATAAAATTTTGATAAAAGTTATTGTATTGATTAATTCCAGTAAATTCTGATAGGCTAATCCAGCATCGATGCTTTCCATGGTTCCCACATCACAAGCGGCTCATGTGCCAAGTAAAGCACAGTGTACAGGATATGTAGAATAAGTAACTTGTATCGCGATACTAATGAATACGGCAATAAAACTGCAATAACATTCAGAGCTTTTTGTGTAGGCACTATTCACGAGGACAGAATCCTTCCAACTGTCTTAATGTAACTTTAGGCTTAACCAAGTGCATCAATAAAAGACACAACTGAGTGGAGGCAGTAGGGTTTATTTTGAATAAATTCATTCATTTGGATTGTCGCGCATCTCCAATGTTTCTGTTCTCTGCTGTTTCTGTTAAAACACATTGTACTTAGTCCACCTGCCCTTTAGCATTTAATATATATATTTTTATTGCCATGGTACAAAGATATATTTTGAAAAAGAAAGAAGGTTGGACATTACTAACAAAGACATGTATTCTTATAAGTGTTTTTTTCAAATCATACATATTTCTCAAGCAAATTTATATATAATGTTGGCCAGAGTATGCATATTTTAAGGCTTATGTGTCCTACCTCATGATTTAATAAGGAAGAAAAAAAACATCCAACAAAGATGATGTACATGATTTCCAGCATGTTAGCGCTTGCATTCAAGTACAGAACCACTGTGTTGTGCTTAATAAAGGATTAATACCCATCACCCACACTTAAACACTGCTGCAAGGTGACACAGGTAGTCCCTAGTAGTCGTCATAGTTCACTCCAGCGCCGTGCCTAAAGCTGTACGGGTCACGCGGCCCGATTGGAGCGTTCTCGTCATAATGATGTTGGTACCCATAGTAGTCGTGGTTATTACGTCCTCGATCCATCCAGTAAGAGAGGTCCGTCTCAAATCTCTGTTTAAAAAAATAAACAAAAATGTGATTATCATTTTTCTCTCTTGTGATTTTTGTAATATTTGTTTCCATGAAAAGGAATTGATATTCATTTACTTACAGTTTAGACAGATATATGAAAGGAAGAGACGTCACTAGATGCACCATCTACTTACAGTGTGTTTCAATCAAATCAGTGTCTATTTAACCCAAAGGAATATTAAACCCAGAAAGTTACTTTTTTTAATGCTATTTACCTCCTGTAGTTTGTAGTGATGGCCGAGGAAAATATTTTAATCTCATGTTTTCTTGAAGAACAGAGATGACAAAGTTTCTGATTAGACTAAGCATGACTGACCAGTGCCTGCGAACAGCCAATATTCCAAAATGCAACAATGAAACTGTCATGTTACTCGTGTCGCATGATCCACATGTCAGCTCTTTCAGTTTTTGAGCTCACAATGTCCCAAGCACAAGTATCTTTACAAAAATATCAAACACTGTAGACCACTTTCTGGAAAACACTGTTATGAACTAAACTTGGAATGCACATGGTTGTCTTGGACAGATATGTGATGGACGAGCCCAGCCCAGTAACAGCATATGTATTGGCTGACATTGCCTTTTGTGTGTTATCAACAGTGCAAAGCTCACTGAGAGGTGTTTACAACTAAAGATTAAAAGTTAAAGGAAAGTGAGTAAAACATTATCAAGACGATACGCTGCTTGTGCATTTATGAGATGCCTTAAGGTACTGCATTTGTGGATATGAATATAAATGTAACAACAGGTGGCGGGTCAACAATTCAAATGCAGGTCCACATCTGTACTCGTTCCATTTTTGTTCATGAGAGAGCTTTCTGGAAGTGGTTTGTTTACCGGTAATATTTTTTTAAATAATAATTTTATAAATAAATAATAATTTTGTGTTGATGACTTCATATGTGGATTATGCAACACAAGTAACACGAGTATTGTTTCATGAATGTTTTTTGTATTATTGGCTGCTATCCATCATTGGTCACCATAGATTCTTATTCTATCAGCAACTTTGTTATCTCTGTTCTTCATCAAACATGAAATTAAATTTTTTCCTCAGCTTTCACAAGCTATATGGGGTAAGTAACATATAATTGTCATTTTTGGGCGGAGTATTCCTGTAAGACCACATTTGTTTCCCATTCAGAAGAATATCCTTTAGTTGGTAATTTTCATAAACTGCAGTTACAACAGCAGACCACCATAAATGCGACCATGACATAAAAAAGCATAAGTAAACTAATAAAAGATTTACAAGTAAAACACCTGGAGAAAACACGCCTTACCCCGACTTTGCACTTGTTGTGTACAGAGCGGTTACCTGCTGTGATGCGGTTCAGTGTAGTGATTAGCACTGGTAATTGGTCCAAGCGCTAATATTTCTACAGTAGATGTTTCAAAAGAACAAAAGCTGTTGTAAAAATTGATAGAAGGATGACTACTTTGACTTTATCCTGGCCTGTTGGTGTATGTGGCAACCCACCCGACCCCAATAGTTAGCTACAGGAGTACAAGCAAAAAGAGGACAGTATATTCTTTCTTGTCATTCTTCACAAACTGAAGACAAATCTAATGTTAGCACTTCACTCTGTCTGCAAGCAGCGTGCCTATCAAGTTTAGTAGGGTGAGTATTGTGAAATAGTCGTAATAATTGAGGTGCAGGAACATCTGCAGCTGGATCCCATAATCCTCCCAATGTTCCAGATATTGGATTCCTGATCCTTTACATCTTAGCCTCTTGCAGGAAACACTTTTTCTTTAATTTCGTCTTATCTGCACTTTTTAACGGTGTTGATCCACTGACGACTTGACTACAATATGGAGCTGTGCATTTGGTGGGGAGCTGGTTGACCCGAGCTCTGTGTTGTCCTACTAATCTTAATCCGAAATTAATTTATTTTTCGGGTCTTCTCTCTGGCTTGGGTCTCACTGTGTCTTTTGATCTTTGCACACTGATCTACACAGGCATCAATAACTTTCAGGGGGCACTTTTGGGAGAGTTTGTGTTGTGACTGTTGATTCTTGTTTGAAATTAAATTAAACAACCTGATCACAAAATACATAGATATTATTCCCTGTTTTGGATACCTGTCAAAAGATCTCATATAGAGGATTCAAATGCAAGCAGGTATTTAGCTAATAGTCGTGATCAGATCAGCAGACACCACTGCCTGATTCTTTTAATGTTTCACGGCAGCCACCTGTTTTTATCAAAGATTATTCCCACATATCTGAGGCCTTGATGCTTACACTATTGATCACTGGCTCTGTTACTCAACGTGGGTTATAAAGTCTGCTTTAAACGCCATTTTCTTAGTACAAATGATCTCACTTTAGTCACTAAGACTCTTATGCAGGGATAGCAAATTACAGGATGCAACTTGAAAACAAAACACTGACTTTTTAAGGAATCCAAGGAGAGAAGCATTTAGTGAAAAAGTATCTTTTTTGAAAGAGCTTACGGTGTCTATATTTTATAGATGCCCTACCGTCTCTGTCCCTCAAAGGAAACAAAAATACCAGTAGCAAGATTTAAAGGAAGCTCTGGCATTCCTTAGGTGACGACTGAGGTGAGGGGTCATGACCTCCTTGCACTATAAATTGTGAAACGTTCATTCGCTATTTTGAGACTCTTCAAAAATTAGAACATTACAATGACATGCTGCTCAATCAAACAAATAATATCTTAACAGATAAAACCATTTGAATACAAAGGATAAAAATAAAAAAGAAATTCAACTCCCACCCCAGGAGAGACAATTGTTTATCCTTTTAATGTTGCACTCTTTTCAGGCATCCCAGCTGGAATGTTTTCCTTTTATTAAGACAAGCATTTTATAAGGGACAATTACAAAAAACTCTGCTAATTTAATTTTAAGAGGCCTGTTCTGCATTTAAAGGTGGTCAGCAAATTGTTTACTTTTGTGGAGTCCCATGTACTGTAAATCCTCTATAGAATATTACTTAAGGCAAACTGAAATCCAAAACTGAGAAAGGGAGAGGACCACAAGAGCAATGAGAGCTTGGAAGTTGCCTGACAGCAGTCCAAAGATGTACAAAGGGGAAGGGGTCTTCCAGATTGAACATCCCAGTGACAATGGTACGCAAGCACACAAGTGCCTTTTCATTCGACAGTCCTTTACTTGAAAAGTGTTTCTTCATATCTGCTATCTGGTATAACATTTTACAACATAATTTGCCACACCAAAAATTAAGCATACTTTTGTGTAAGTAAGCAGGACATCACTTGAATCTCAAACCCTTTAAACCATTTTCACTTTCATTGCTTAAAATGATGTAACGCATTACAAAAAAAGAATCCATACTTTAAAAATAATGGTAAGGATTCCCACAAAGTCATTTTGTACTCTGCAGTCTAAAGCAGGACCATGCATTGGGTAATTAGTGTTTTAACACTAAAATGTACAGCACAAAAACCGATTACTCACAGTCTCATCAAAGCCCATGTACATGAACTGCTGAATCCACTGCTGAACGTCTGGCTGAGTTCGGTCCCACAACTGCCTTTTCGATCGCTTCAGGGTGTTGAGAAATTCTTTGGCTTTAGAGGCTGGTACTGCAATGGCAGGCTTTTCTTCCACTAGTAAAAGACATGCAAGTGACAAAAGGTAATCATATACAGAATTTAGACGCCAGCCCGATACTCCTGTAGTGAGAACTAACACCAGAAGAACAATCTTAAAGGTGGATTTGTTTGCCTCTAATTTGCTATTAGGAAGAGAGGAAATACAAACGTGACCAGTCAGACTAACAAAGACAACCGTGGCTCAGTTCTTGCTTTTTTAGTTCTGATATCTGGAGATGATATCCTGTTCTATGGCCTTCAGTGTGCACAACATGCCACAGTTGGTGAAAAGTGTGGCAGTAACTTTAGTTATGGGAAAAAAGTTCAGTTTGACCATGCCATTGCTTCCTTAATAATAATAACAGGCAGCTAGACCGCTGGCTTAGACCTTCAACAGCTGAATGAAAATGTTTGTAAATGGACAGTACCCTTCCAAGTGTGATAAAACTGATCTTCTAATCGCGTGACATATTTTGGACGTGCAATGCTGAATTATTTGGACAAGATTTATTCTTTTTCTGTGACACAATTGAAGGAAAATTTTAAAATGATAGCAACATTCTTTCAGAATCAATTTTTTTTGGCCGATTTCAAAAAGTTTAAGATAGCGCAAATAGATTGAGGGAGTCTTTGACTTAAAGGAATCTCAAACTGCTTATTTTGCTTAAAAAAGGCGATGGGGGAAGAAGAGTGGTTGTTCCCATAACATGGCGTTTGGAATGCTTGTAAACTGGGTTATATTTTCTGTTTATTCTCAGTGTTATTGAAAAATTATTTTATGTCACAGCAGTCACTTTGTAAAGTAGAAATTAAAAATTGTTTTCAAAAAATCAAACATTTTTTCTTAATTCCATTATACCACGCCAAAATCTTTGGATGAATGACTAAGAGGAAGTACTGATTTAACTTATTTCTAAAATTTGTTTTCTTACTTCTGGAATTATCTGTGTTTATGTAAGTGACATTAAAAAAAGAAAAAACTCAGAATTGCAGGCCAGAGGAATAATTGCCATAACTTTACCGGATACACAATATTTTACTGAAATACAGGTTTAAGGCATTTCATTCACTATACCTGAGATCTTGTAGAATACAAAGATGCAGTCACAAATTCCAACACTAGCCAGCCAGATTAGCAAGCACAGGAATTCATAATAGAAATGATATAAGCGCTGACCAGCCACAATGTTTATAGGTGATTAACGTTTTTTAACTTGCTACAATGGCAGCTGTCAAAGGGGGGATTATATTAGGCAGCAAGTGAGCAATCAGTTCTTGAAGGCGATGTGTTGGAAGCAGGAAAAATGATCAAGCATAAGGATCTAAGTGGCTTTGACACAAACCAAATTATGATGGTGTAACAAAGGCGCTATATAGGCACCCAACCCGACACAGATAGACACGGAGGCACGTATAAAATGCACAAAGACTTTATTTTTCTTCACCCGTGGGCGCACGTCTTCCCCGTGACCCACAGGCAATACACAGTCCCAAATACCACACAATAAACCACAACACCACTTTTCTTCCTTTACCACCACTCCTCCTCAAGCTTCGTCTCTGGCTTCCTGAGCGGTGGTGGCTGGCCCTTTTTATAGCCCACCTGGAAGCATTCCAGGTGCTTGACCACCTGGTCCTAATTGCACTTCCGGGTGAAGCTGAAGAGTGGGTGGCCATCTGAGCCCCCAACCAGGCTGTGGAGGACTCTATCTCCCATGGAGCCATGTGACAGGTTGGGAGATCACCGTCCGTCAGGGAGGTTGCCCCCAAGTGTCCCAGGGGAGGTATTGAGCTGCCCATGGTTGCTCCCCCAGAACAGATGCAGAAGCGGTGTCCCTGCTGGGCATGAGACCCAGCTGTCCGCCACAATGGCTAGACAACTGGGTCAGAACATCTCCAAAACAGCAGGTCTTGTGGGCTGTTCCCAGTATGCAGTAGTTAGTACCTACCAAAAGAGGACTAAGGAAGGACAACCGGCAATATTGATGTGCACGAGGAACAAAGACCATCTCATCTGGTCTGATCTCACACTGTAGCACAAATTGCTGAGAAACTTAATGCTGGCCATGAGAGGTAGGTGTTAGAGTATTTGCAGAATGGTCAAAGTGCATATTGTGACCCGACCCCTTCCCCAAACCCCCACCCATCACCAAAAGTGCCTACAATAGGCATGTGAGCATCAGAACTGGACCACTGAGCAATGGAAGATGGTCTGATATGATGAATCACATTTTCCGTTAGATCTTGTGGATGGCCTGGTGCATGTGGGTCGTTTACCTGGGGAATAGATAGCAGCAGGATGCACTATGGGAGGAAGGCAAGTCACAGATGCAGATTGTTTCAGATCACATACACCCCTTCATGGCAACTGTATCCCCTGATGGCAGTGGCCTCTTTCAGCAGGATAATGCACCCTGCTACACTGTAAAAATTGTTCAGGATTGGTTTCAGGAACATGATAAAGAGTTCAAGGTGTTGCCTTGGCCTCCAATTTCCCCAGATTTCAATCCAATCAAGTATCTGTGGAATGTGCTGGGAAATCAAGTCCAATCCATGGAGGCCCCACCTCACAGTTTGCAGGACTTAAAGGATCTGCTGCTAACGTCTTGGTGCCAAATACCACAGGGCACCTTCAGAGGTCTTGTGGAGTCCATGCCTTGATGGGTCAAAGCTGTCTTGCCAGCACAAAGAGGGTCCTACACAATATTAGGCAGGTGGTTTTAATGTTGGGGCTGATCAATGTAATGGTCCTTTTTCTTCTCAAGGGACATAATGACCATTTAAAGATAAATAAGCAGGCAGGAGTCCATAAACCAACAGTAATTACAGGCATTTCAGTGTAATAACTAAATAAAAGATTAAAGAGTAACACTCATACAAAGGAACAAAAATGGAATTAAATCATAACAGTGACATTTTTACCATTTCTAATTCAGATGCAACTCAAGCATCTATCACAACAGAATGCCATATTTATACTTTAAAAGAAGATTTCAAAAGAGTGAGGTTTCTTTCTCCTATTAAAAAAAGTCTGAATCTAACCGATGACATAAAGCATAAAAAAATATCACAAATAAAACAATCAGAAGTCTTAAACTTTAAGTTTTGAAATGCTGAAATGAAATACTGCTGTAAAGTTTCACACACAAATAAAAAGAGAGCCATTCTTACTATTTGATTTGGTCAGAATTTTCATAACTCTGGCCTTGCTCCTTCTTTACTGACTCCGTACAAAATTATAAAACTGCTCAGCTCTCAACTTGCAATTTCAGAGCATTTCAGAATTGTTTGCTTCAGGTGTTTTAGAGGAATTTATGTTTCTGTGTGCCTGCCCTGAAGTTATTTAGGAATTAAACTGAGCCCAAAAGGTAACATTAAAATTTCCCAGTAACTGTGTGAATCAATTTGTTAGTGTGAAAAAATTGTGCAGGCAAATAATCAGGAGTCAGCCAACCGTGTGAAAAATGGATTGGGCATTGAGCTGTTTAAGAACCTCCACACTGCAAATCCTCACTTGGCCCATGCTAAAATGTATGTATTTCTGTTTATAAATATGAAAATATTATCAACTGAAAACATTTTGTACTCACTTGTTAAAAATGAATTGGAACCCCCTAGCTCAAAAGAGAATATAAAGATCTAACTTTTACAAACACCTTTCTGGACCCCACAAATCCTGGTCTTGTAAATAATGTAATAAATTCTGTCAACTTCCTTTCCCTTCAAAAGTCCTCCAACCACAAACACACTGCACAGCTATCCTCTTTTAATTTCATACAGTGTTGTTCACGGTGGCACAGTAGTAGCACTTCTGCCTCGCAGTAAGGAGACCTGGGTTCATTGCCCAGGTCCTACCAGCGTGGAGTTTGCATGTTCTCTCCGTGTCTGTGTGGGTTTCCCTTCACAGTCCAAAGACATGCAGGTTAGGTACATTGGCAATCCTAAATTGTCCCTAGTGCGGGTGTGTGTGTGTGTCCTGCAGTGGGCTGGCACCCTGCCCGGGGTTTCTTCCTGCCTTGCGCCCTGTGCTGGCTGGAATTGGCTCCAGCAGACCCCCGTGACCCTGTGTTAGGATATAGCAGGTTGGAAAATGACTGACTGACTAGTGTCATTGGATTTCATTAAGGTGTGTTATTGACAACTGAACTGTGCATTACCATCTTCTGTGATCCCAACATAAAACAGTCCATTGTGTAATCTAAAGGACCCTAGACTGACATTTTCTCTTTCTGGCTATTAAGTCAATGATACAAATAAATTTAATTCAAACCATCCAGGGCTTTATTGTTCTTATCCTTTCTTTCTTCATTAATTTGTTTGTGTGATGTCTTATGTGTCACAATGGAAAGTACAGCGACACAATTTAACAAGAATCCCAGCCAAGGCACAATGTCCCTATGACAGGGGTAGGCAACGTCGGTCCTGGTGAGCCGCAGTATGTGCAGGTTTTTGTTCCAACCCAGTTCCTTAACGAGAACTCAATTATTGCTGATGAAGCACATATTGCTTAAGTGACATTTTGATGCTTCATTTTAGTGGTCTCGCTTGTTAAGGTTCTCCAACCTTAATTGCTTATTTCAATCTTAAACTGCTGCATTCTGTGTTTTAATTGCTCCTTATTAGCAATAAGATGTAAAAGACAAAGCAGCCAGCAGTTCTCCAGCTAGCTTTTTTCCAATTACATCTGTGTGTGTTCATCATGCACTGTTTGATTTAATAAAACACTTAATAGAAAAATGTGACAGACTGAAAATGATCTGTTTTAGGCTTCAAATCATTTGGATGATATCCTTGGAAAAGAAAAAAATCTACGATATAAGAGCCTTACATTGCACAGACTAACAAGCCATAAAATTAAATAAGGTCTGAGATTGGCAATGATTGGTTTCTAATTAAGCAATTGGGTTGAATGAAAACCTGTAGCCACTGCGGCTCACCAGGACCGACGCTGCCTACCCCTGCCCTATGACATCATGAGTCATGTCCAGGTACTCTGGTTTCCTCCAACTTTATAATACGTGCCAGTAGGATTATGTGGCACTTCCAAATTGTGTGCATATGAATGACTGGCGATGAGTTACTCATTATATCCTGCGACTGACTGCGCCCATTGATTACTTTCCTTCTTTGTGCTAGGATAGGTCCCACCATGTGACTTGAGGTGCCGTTATGACCAAGTATGTCATTGTCAAGAATGTAAAATCTGTCCATTTACTTTCTATTCCTATTGAAGGAACACACTTTAGCAATTTAGTTGAATTAATGAGTTAACACATGTATGAATGTATCAATCAATTAATCTAATTTTATACCGTCTTGTATAATTCAAGGTCCTAGTGAGTCACAACTTAATATGGGAGGCCAGAGACTCCAGTCCTAACAATTGCAGCCCCACAACACTTATATATGAATATATAGACACCAGTTCAGTTAACAGCAAATGAACATTTTCTTCAACGTAATCATTTTTTATTATAGAAATTAAGTAGAAGTATAATCTATAATAATAAAAGGCAAAGCCCTCACTGACTGACTGACTCACTCACTCACTCACTGACTGACTCATCACTAATTCTCCAACTTCCCGTGTAGGTGGAAGGCTGAAATTTGGCAGGCTCATTCCTTACAGCTTACTTACAAAAGTTAGGCAGGTTTGATTTCGAAATTCAAAGCGTAATGGTCATAACTGGAACATATTTTTTGTCCATACACTGTAATGGAGGAGGCGGAGTCACGTATCGCGTCATCACGCCTCCTACGTAATCACGTGAACTAAAAACAAGGAGAGATTTACAGCACGAGTCACACGCGGGAACGAAGGTAAATGACGTTAATTTTTGACTGTCTTTTAATACTGTGTAAGCATACATATTAACACATGTGCAATTAAACGTGTGCATTTACGGGGTGATTTCTCAGGCTTAAAAGCTCACCTTTTATCAAACGCGGGAACAAAGGTAACTGACGTTGTTCACTGTCTTTTAATACTGTGTAACCATACATATTAACACATGTCCAATTAAACATGTGCATTTACGCGGTGATTTCTCAGGCTTAAAAGCTCGCCTTTTACTAAAAAGGTAAATGCAAAACTATTTTCAATCAGTTTATTGAAACGCTCCCGTTAAGGATTGCAATAACATATTCGCGAGATAAAAGAACGAAGTAGGGGGAAATGGAGGAAGAGCCGCAAACAGCGAATAGCAAAAAATTAATTAAACAATTGAGAACGGAGCGAGTTAAGCATACAAGCATGTTCATAAGGGAAACAAAGCACGGTGTAAAACGTAAGTTTAAATTAAGTTTATACAAACGCTCCCGCTGCGGATTGCAATAACATATTCGCGAGATAAAAGTTTAATGAGAAGACACGAGGTATAAACGAACCACACGCCGTGGCGCAACGTTAGGGGCAACAGTTTCAACCATTCTATGATCTGCTTCTCGCAACTGAAAGACGGCACATGGCGGATGTTAGCCGACTTGCTGACCACAACGTTAGGGGCTTCAACTATGGCGCTGACGCCACATCTCAGTGCCAACAC
Source organism: Erpetoichthys calabaricus (assembly GCF_900747795.2). Taxonomy (NCBI): domain Eukaryota; kingdom Metazoa; phylum Chordata; class Cladistia; order Polypteriformes; family Polypteridae; genus Erpetoichthys; species Erpetoichthys calabaricus. Next base: position 257,619,004 of record NC_041397.2, on the reverse strand, counting down.
TTTGCAGACTCTACTTAAAAGACACGCCCTCCTCAGTGGACAGTTAAAAACACCAATCAAACTAACGATGACATCAAGTATTACCCAATCAAAAGTAGGAAAGGAGGCATCTTCATAAAATGCGTGTGGGATGATTTGCATTAGACGCCGCTTTAAAAAAAAAAATGATAAAAAAAATACGGGATAAATCCCGTCCAGTATTGATTCAAAACGGGACGCGCAATTTCATTCTCAAACCCGGCACGATTCCGTATTTTAAAGGACGGGTGGCAACCCTACAGTGCCAGGTAACCACCCATACAATCAGATTGTGATTCAGACTAGGAATGCAATGAATGTAATTACCCCGATCTACATACAAGGCGAAAGTCTTGCAACATTCAAAGATGATGGTTTGGGATAAGTACACCATACAACATAAAAGAGCTTATGAAGCCTTGAACCGAAAAAAGCAAGATCTCAGAGATCGTAAAAAAAAAAATAGGAGGTAATGTCGTTTTACTCGCTGTAGATTTTAGTCAAACATTACCAGTTATTCCACGAGGGAGACCAGCAGATGAACTCAACGCGTGTTTAAAATCCATGCTTCTCCCACGCTCGGTTATATGTCGCGTGTTCTCAGGTAGGTGCACCAAAAAATGTATACATTTAAGCATGTAATGGGCAAACAAAAAATGAGGTATACCCGAAGGCACTGCAGTAGTACTTAATGTAACTTTACTTCTTAAATGTTAATGTTTTACTGTTTAATAATTTATATGCTTCTTATATGTTGTTCAAATTCTTTTATCAAAATACCACTGACAGCGCAATGCACGATAACATGGAGTGAATACACCATACGCATCCGCCCACGGCTGCCCTGGTGTGCGCAGATAGGAGTTGATTCTACAATAAAATAAAATAAACATAAAAAGAGTAAAACAATCATCACCCATAAACCGTGTGTGTGTGTATATATGTGTATATATATATGTTGATATGTGGATGTGTATATGTATATATATATATATATATATATATATATATATATATATATATATATATGTAGATATGTATATATATGTGTATATGTATATGTATATATATGTTTATATGTGTGTGTGTGTATTTTATATATATAAAACACAGCAACACTCATAACAATGACAACACAATTACATTGACAATCATGTTACGTTATTTTTAAAATGTTTCCTTTTTTTTTCATAACCTCTTTAACACACTACTTCTCCGCTGCGAAGCGCGGGTATTTTGCTAGTCTTCACTATATTAAGCTATATAAAAATATGTATGTTTAGCATGAAGAAATAAATAAACAAACAATTTAAGTGTGTATTTCAGTCATAATTGCACATGGTGGACTCACTCTTCTTAAAATAATCTATTAAGTTTTATCAGAAAAAGCTTTGTAAAAATGTACAAACATTTCCGTCATTTCTGTTTGTCATGCCTTTGGTGCCAGACTACTACGGGTTTATCTTGTTTTATGATCACAATTAGATGTGCAGCCTTGTAGCTAGTGCATGGTTTGTTCAATCTGTGCTGTAACCTTCTGTGCAAATCTAAAACATCTCACTCAACACTACTACTGTACTTCATTTCCTGATTACAAAGCATCTTGTGATAGTGCTCACTGCGGGAAGACACACCATAAAATACATTTTGTTTATACCACTAATCATTAAAACGTGCTCAATGCAATTAGAACTACTCAGATTTACAAGCATTCAGTTACAATAATTACTAATCAAAATTGTTAATAAATATCTATGTATTGATGTTTGTTTGCTTTAATGAAGTAAGCCTAGCAGATTTTATGAAACTGAAAAACAAAAAAGATTTTAGAACCCCCATCAAAAACTAAGTGGGGTATCAGTGAAATAAAACTTAACTTGGCTTTCATATATTACTTGCACAAAAATCTTTTCATTACACAAATTTGATCAGCCTCTCTGGTTACAGAAGGGTAACCTACTGCATTTTGTACAGTTCATACACTTTGAAAAAAGAACCATGCATACATTATTTACCATTGTAAAGATTAGTTTTTCCCTCGGTTTACCTAATGCTCCACCTTAAGACTTGTGTTTTGCCATCTTTTGAAACAGGACTGGGTGCAAAATGTTGATCGATATGTTGAAATACTACAGACGCATTTAATGGAAAACCTCCTCTTGATTATTATTGTTTCTGTATGTCCATTTTGAAATTTGCACACTGTAATTTCAAATACAAAAGATTCACATATTCTTACATTAAACTCCCTTTTTAAAGATATATCAATTTTGCTTTATGGGTCAGCATAAAGGCACAGTGGTTAGTGCCGCTGGTTCAATGATTTACCATTATTGGTTTGAAAAGCCAAGTCCTCGTTCATGTAGACTTCCATCCATCCATCCAGTTTCCAATCCGCTGAATCTGAACACAGGGTCACGGGGGTCTGCTGGAGCCAATCCCAGCTAACACAGGGCACAAGGCAGGAACCAATCCCAGGCAGGCTGCCAACCCACCGCAGGACACACACAAACACACCCACACACCAAGCACACACTAGGGCCAATTTAGAATCGCCAATCCACCTAACCTGCATGTCTTTGGACTGTGGGAGGAAACCGGAGCACCCAGAGGAAACCCACACAGACACGAGGAGAACATGCAAACTCCACGCAGGGAGGACCCGGGAAACGAACCCAGGTCCCCAGATCTCCCAACTGCGAGGCAGCAGCGCTACCCACTGCGCCACCGTGCCGCCCTCATGTAGACTTTCCATGTTAAATACTCCATCTACCTGTATTTGTTTTTTTCTTTAACATCTCTCAAAACATGCTTTTTAAGTAAACTGATCATTCCACAGTGGCCTATTTTATGTAAAGACGTTTGTGGCTTTTCCAGCTCTGTTTCCCATCTTTGATGACAGACTCTAACATCATGCGACCTTAATTTAGAATAAACTGGATTTGAGAATGTTACATTCATTTTGCTTTGTTTTAACTTCAGTACTGGATTTTAAGATTGTGATATAGTATTTTCTGAAAACTGTACCTAGTTGTAATCCAGCAGAGTGTCTTTTTCATTTTACTGTACACTCTGTAAATAAATTATCATATCATGACATTACAAAATATTGATTTTTACTTAACTCAACCTGGTTCTATAAACCACTTCATTTGTAGATGTAATAGTGGCTGATATCATTTAGGGCTTATGTGACTATTATAGTGTGATTTTTCAAAACTGTAACAAAATAAATACATTTCCCATTAGGTTAGTTTTTCTATCAAATCAGTTTTGAGGTCATGAGGCTATCAGTTTTTTGACATCATTTAAGAGATGGTCAAATAAATTATTAGCGTATTTGACTGCAAATTCACACATAATACTGTAAATTAGGAAGACTTTTTCTGTTGTCTAAATAATAAATAAAATGTTATGCAGTACATTTTTGGCATATTCTTAGTCTTATGTTTTGCAATTTCTATTTTTGTTTCTGTCGTTTGGCTAATCCATTTCAGAATCTGGCCATAAGGAAGCTAAATCAAAATATTCTAGTGAAGGTAACATCACAATTTCTCTTATAGTACAACAATACATGGAGAAAAAAGTGACATAGTGTCCAGATAAAATATATACCAATGGAAAATAACATTCTCTGACCCATTCAATCCAATTAAGGGCTGGTACCTATCCCAGCAGCACTAAGTGCAAGGCAGGAAAGCAACTCTGGAAATAGTAAAAGTCCATTGCAACTTATAGCATGCCAAGATTAATTTCCACCAGACTGCACTTAAAGAGTAAGCGTTCTACCAGTGTTAGCACTCCTGCTTCAAATTAGAGGGTAGAGCACCCAGTCATTTTGATCACCCACTCAGTTATCCATAGGCACTGCCAAGTCCACAGTCCAAAGAGGGGAGTGTAGGAAAGGCATTGCATCATGCAATCTTGAAGGATCCTAAATTAATTCATCAAGTTGTTGTGAATTTTTGAAGAGAGTACAGTATACTGAGACCAAGTTGTCTATGGTGTTTATTTTTGCATTGTGTTCTTCTTCTTATTCTGGAATTCCTGGTATTATATGGATGCCAAAATTGCCCTCACCTTGTGCTATATGTAATTAGTCACCCGCTGCAGTTCACTTGTGGTAACAGCTCCAGTGACTGCTGAGTGGGGAGAATTTAGCAACCGCAGTGTTAAAATGTAATGTGTCTTCTGTAAAGCTCAAAAGCTGTTTCAAGATGTAAATATGACACTGAAATTCTCATCCTCACCCACTCATAATGCATTTAATTTTTAATGCAAAGCAAAGAACAATGTTCTGACCCCCTACTTTTTATAACAAGTTAGAAAATATGATTCAATTAAAAATGTGTATACGTTTTTTGTGGGCATGTTTGTATTGTGATTTAATTAAAAATCTGTATGTATCACTTTTTTTTGTTGGAAAATGATACTTTGTGGAGTTCATTTTCTAACCCAGCAGTGAAAATGTCTTTTATGCCAATTATTTTATTTGGATTTATATATTATAATAAATACCTTCTCTCTTTGCCAACATTTTTCTGAGTTTGTTTCCACTTGATCCATCTGCAGGACAAAAATATAAAAACAGAGTTATAAAAAAATTCTTTAGCATTAGCAAGTCAATACTGCAGCCAACTGTATTTACTTTCAACTTTAATTTCAGTATACCTAAAAGTATGTTGGTGCCCCTAAACAGTCTTTCTTAACTTATTCCAATATGACTTCTATTTTCGTTTACTATCTTCTATTATATTTACCTTTTTAATATCATACTTTCTCGTATTATTTGGTCACCAATGTTATTCTTTTGGTTCTGTAACATCATCAACCACTATGTACAAAGGTCAATGTCATGGCAGCTAGAAACATTGCCTTCAGATTCAGCGGTTAATTACAGCCAATTACATGACATCAAAATCGTCATCATTTTTGCCAGCATCATTCAGTTCTCTTTTCTAGCTTTATCATCTCACTGTACACTACACTGTGAGCATAAGGTTCTTTTTTATGCCCCAATTGCTGCCTACAAATGCTTATGAATTGCATTTATTCAACAATTAAGAACAGACTGATGCTCTGATGAGGTAAGCACTGTGTAAAAAGCTTGTGTGTGCAAGTGCCAACAGCAGGGCAGACAGTTAAGTGTTACTGTACCTTGTGGAAGCAGTCTAAGACCGACTCTCCTATTATTTAGCATGATTGGTGCATATGTCATTTCTAATGTGCAAAGCTTTTATATTGCAACAATGTCGGTGTGGTCACATCTCTCTAAGCACATCAAAACTGAGTAGGAAATAGCATGTTTAAAAATAATAAATGATTTGCAGTAACAGAAAATGCAGAAATCTTAACTTGCTTGAAATGTTTATATTCAAGTGCAACCAGTCACTTATGGACAAACTTGTTTATTCTGAGGTAGCATACACTCGCCAATTAAGAACTGCTAATTGAAAATGAAAAAGAGGGACGCTTATTTGCTGCTGCTGTTGAAGGACAGAGTCTTCATTAACTTGTCTGCTGAAAACCTTTGCAAGCCAATGTAAACAACTAACTTTAAACAAAACAATTCTAGCTATGGCCATGTTTGACACCAGATGTTTGGTCTCTGTTCAATAATAGGAGACAAAGTTTTACATAACGTAGCATTCTTGAACCCAATTAACCCATCTAAAGTGTTGTAGGGGCCTGGGCAAGGGCAGGTTATTTGCAAATTTTCTGCATTTCTTCCAATTATTTATAATTGACTTTAAATTTCCTTGCTTTTGCTTAATCTCTTCCAAGATTTTGTTTTGAGTGTTCCTTAGGCTTTACTATGTACTACCCAACTGCAGGATATGCAACACCCTAGCCTATGTGTCATAGCAAAGGGGTAAAACACAGAATAGAACTGATGCTGAAATGTGATCAAAAATGATACATCCAAAGTGTGTATGGGGTTGGAGTGAGGGGTAAAGGTTATGTATAATCACTGATTAGTGTAAATAATCATAATGCCTATATTTTGTATAAAAAAGAGAGAAAATGCTGACCAAGCCTTCTGTGATTTGCTGATGTGTATTGGTATAAGAGTCCCACACAGGTGCTCTACAAGTGAAAGTGCTGTCATACATACTTTTACAGTGAAAAGGTCATTAAACCACATGAGGAAAGGAAGTATTCCTTTGGCACGACTAGATAACAGCTTGCTTTTTGCACTTCTGAAGGTGATTAGTATGGTTTCATGGTCCAGTGAAAGAGTTATTTCAGGTTGTTTCAGCATCCTTCTTTCCATTAGATTAGTTTCATAAAAAGGCTCAACAAAAATGACAATTGCTGCTTGCCTTTTGTTAATTATATTGTTCATTATATTTAAATTAGGTAGGTGAGTTCTGAAAAGGATGGATAGGATCATCCAGGGGTATTTTGTGCTATAGGACCTAGCTAATTTATAGTCAATAAGACATACTTAAAAATGCTTTGAATAAGCTTTGAAAATGCTACTGTATGTGGAATATTGTGTCATGAGATCATGATCATGTGTTACTTATGTGTTCACGCTTGACACTTTCAAAGCTTCAGAGCTTTTTTAGTTGATTTTTTATAACATCAAACAATACTGTTTTTTGATGTGATAATTTAACTGCTGCTTGCATCAGGCTCTTCATTTTTACATCACATTGTTTTCCTTTTTGCCAAAAAAAAAACCTTGAGCATATTTAACATTTCAACTGCTTTTCAAATAATTTCAGAACAGATATCAGAATATTTTGTGGGCCTGAGACAGCAAAACTTTGACTAATTTCTTGACTGATCTCTGAAGGGGATGGTCATAGCCAGCAGAACTGTACTAGGTAGGTTAACAGAAGGATGCATTTTGTTATCATTTTTTCTAGGGAGTACATATGATGCTTTTTGTCCTTCATTAGTGGGTGTGCTATCACACACAAAACAATTTTCTAGTTAGATTATTACCATAAATTGGATAAACCACACTGAATGAAAATGTCATTGACAGTCCTAAAATATGCAACGTAATAAAGGAAAAGACAAATAAGAAATGAAACATAAACAGAATAGCAATGCAAAACAGTTTGAATTGATAGGTAACAAACAATTATTTCTTTCTATTATTTCTTAATATGTACATTATATTTACTCAAATGAAATATCCTAATTGCTCCTAAATTAGAGTAGACCAGATTTTAAATTGACAGTCTTATTTTAAAGAATCAAGTGTAAATGTACTACAAATAAATGCTTAAATGTTACTCTCCTGTAAAGACATTTGAATATACTTAAAGACACTCTGTGACCCTGTAGTTAGGATATAGATGTTTGGATGATGGATGGATGGATGGTGTGGCACCCGGATGGGGCTCATGCCCGGCCGGGACACCCAGGAAGACAGGAGGAGGGCTCATTCCTCCTCCAGACCGCGAGGGGGCATCCGCCCTGGTTTTATTGGGGGCCACGGGTACAGCGCTTGGAAGCCCAACCCTGTAGGGGCCCGTGGTCACTGCCAGGGGGCGTCCCCCTGCCTGATGGACCCTGGACCCCAGTACTTCCGCCACACCAGGAAGTGCTGGGGGGAAGAAGAGAGGGAACATCCGGAGTGCTTCCGGGAGGACAGCCGGCATTTCCGCCACACTGGGGCATGTCCACAGGATTGCCGGTGCACACCTGGAACACATCCGGGTACAGATAAAAGGGGCCGCCTCCCTTCATTCGAGGCTGGACTCGGGTGGAAGCAGGACAAGGTTCAAGAAAAGAGAGAAGGAAGCGGTCCGAAGAGGCAGAGTGGTTGGCCTGGACTTTGGGGAAGATTGGGGTTTGTGGCATCGTAATTGTAAATAATAGTGTAAATAAACGTGTGTTGGGTGACATGAGCATGTCTACCTGTCTGTGTCCGAGCCAGTCTCCACAATGGATGGACACTTACATTTTAATATATTTAAAGATTGGATTCTGCTGGTCTTGAGATAGGATATTGCAAACTTAAATTTACTCTTTGCACAAGTAGTCTTTATTGAGACAACCCTAATCTAAATGTAGCAAATAAAATATCTGCAGTTGTGATCCATCCCTTTTCTTTACATTAAGTAAACCAGTAGGTGGCAGTCCACTTAAGTGAAATTCATGGGTTCTTGCCAGTAATACTATATCATACTTTCAAAACTTTGTATAAACAGTACCAATACAAATAGTCTTTATGATTAAAATGAAAAGCACAGTATTACAGGGATATAATACTGATTATCCATGGTAAAGTGAGTACAAAATATGTAGCTTTTCAAACAATACTTTTCTATAATGTATATTTCACAAACATTTCATTTCAGATTTCCAAAGTGACATTTCCCCTACATGAAAACAGTAAATTGCTGTTTGTTTGACACATTTCCTGGACTGTTAAAACAAGTGTACCACTATCCTACAAGCCATAGAATGAAACTTGCCAGAGTACATGTCTATATCCATGTTCTAAATAAACCCCCCAACCACCAGTTTAATGTTCCTGCCAATAAGCATTTTCAGAAGCCACCTTTATAGCCTGTAATTATCAGTCATTATATGAGAACCAACCCTGAATGGGATGCCAGTCCACCATAGCTGTCATGTCAAATATATATTCACTTTGTTTAAAAAAATGAATTAAGTTAGAGCTACCATCTACCCTCGCATCATGTTTTTGGGAGAGTGGTGAAAAATGGTGTGCCAGGAAAAAATATGTTTGAACATAGAGAGTATGCTACTGCATATGCGCCCATAGAGCTGTAAAGAAGCAGTCTTAACTAATGAAATACAGTATTGACCAGATCGTTATTAAACAATGTTATTAGCAAGCTGATTTTGCAAAACTTACTGAGCATATTTTTAAGTTTAGTTTAATAACAAATAAATCCATACAAAGGGACCAAACTGGCTGCAGTTTCAAAGATACTGCTCTTTATTTCCCAAATCTGGCCAATATTTTGTTTATTTTGTTGCAGTACACACATTGGGCTTGTCAGCATCTGAAGCTTATGACATTTTATGATATAAAATATACAGTATTAGAAAATTATTCAAAGGTGACACAAAACTACTGCCTCATCACATAATAGATGTGCAAAAACAGATACTGGCCAGAAGCCAACTCCAAGACTGTATTAGAAATAATTTTATACATTCACACATCCATTATAGAACCCACTTAATCTTCACTGATGGTGGGGTCCCACGACTATCCTAGAAAGCAATAGGTGCAAAGCAGGAATCTATCCTGGACACAAATAATATTATAGCACAAAAGATGACCAAAAAAACCACATTGGCTCTACTGATGAAATGAAGTTTGCCACCTTCACAAAAGACAGATTGAATGTCAGCAAGCATGTAATTGATTGAGCCTGGATCTTTTCTATCTGGTGTAATTTCAAAATAAACATCAGCTTTATTACATTTTTTTGCTGCCACACAGAATACGTTTCCATAATAATATCAGGGATTGTGATGAGATGACACCCTGTCCAGGTGTTGCTCCTGCTTTGCTCCCTACAATATGTTTTCTGAGATAGGCTTCAGCTTTACCACGATCCTCCCTTGGATAAGTGGATTAAGAAAACGGATGGATGGGTGTCAGGGACGATGCAGGAATTTTGGCATGTACAGTATAATTGTGCAAATCTCTTCTAGAATATGGCATTTAAACCTGTGATGATGATGGGTTTGTGACAAATGCTACATGTTTGTTTCATATGTATTCTAAAGGAGAAAACCTCAGATATTGAACCTGGATAATTTTTTTCCTTTTATATAACTTAGATATTTATTTTTCTAATGTCTGGCAGTGGAGTTGGGTTTTTAGTAAATTATCTTTCTCTCAGATGTTTGTATAAAAAAATGTCATAATTAAGTTGTACGCATGAGCATGATTTGTGTGTGATGTGTTGTACATAAATAACGTAGATGGTGTTCCAGTGTATTTCAGTAGCACATACCTGTCATTATTAATAACAACATTTAATGAAGACATAAGTTTGCCATATCTCATCAGGACCCCGCCTTTCTGTAACTGTTTAGTTTTATGCACATAACTAGTCAGGTATGAAGTCATATGCATTTGATGAATATCCAAAGATGACAGTATCCCATTCTCATCGATAGCCAAAAGTGCATCCAGTAATGAGTCCTTACGTAAAACACAAAATGAATCCTAGGAAATGACTGAATCCACACATAGTCTGAGCAGTAGCTCAAAAGCTTTATTAGGAAAGTGCTATGACAGATACCATATAATGTTCAAGGAAATGGCTGCACATTTAATTACAGCAATAAAAACAAGTAGATTTTTTTTGAAAAACTGACTTTACACATTTTTTTAAATTAGTATAAATTATGTAAGTTAAATACCTGATCATAATGAATTATGATTAATTACATTTTAAAAAGTCTCAAAAATATCTGAGAACACCCATAAAGTTACCATAATAGAATGTGGTTTTGGATCTTCTATAACTTCTACTGTAGCTACTGTTACATCACGTATGTGTATGGTATGTTCCAGTGAGCAGCTTGAAGCATGATGCCAAATGGGTTATGTACAAACACCAAACATAAATAATGAACCCTCCATTTTTGTTTTTTTTTTTGTTTTTTTAAACCATAGGTATTAGCCGGGTATTGCCATTAACAGAGGATGGCAACTATAAGAGGATGAGGACTGCAACATACAATTTACAGAATGGCCACCAGAGACATAAGTGATTCTAACCATCTTAGCTATAGACATTTCTGTTTAGATCAGTTGAATATGTTGCTTCAATGGTGCACCTGAGAATGTAAAGGCTGGAACTGATCACCAGGGTGATTTTACATGAATGATATTTATTGCCAACTCAAACTAACTCTAGTTCCTCATTGGAACACTCAATGACAAACCCAAGACATTCATATTTTATGACACACACCTACTGAGCACCAGAACTGTATGCCTACACTATATCAATGACACACAGACAATACACATATGGGAAGAAAGAACACATTCAGTCCTGCAAAATAAAATAAACAGAATGGAATCACAAGATGCAAAGAATGCATACATACACAGCCCACACTGTACCCAGCAAACACCCCAAACAATATTACGAATGTGGCACTCTGGCCAAAGGCATCTTCATTTTTCTTACACTGCTCCTCCCATTAACTGTTCCCTGCCCCTGACCCCCGCCAAACATGGGCAGACCCTCCAAATGACCTTCATTTCCAAATCCTGTTATTAAACTTCCTTAGCATACCACATGTCTCTATACTTCATTGGTGATGGAGCTATAGTAGATTGTGAAGGAGGCATTTAGCCATTTCCCTTCTTTGCCATCCATGCCCCTGGACAAAGTTCCCCGTGGTCCTATTACCATATGGCATGTGAACTATTCTCTGTGATTTGCTGCCCACTGCTTCATACAGGGCTGTATCTGGCACCAAGGCATCTACTGTAAGTCCCATGATATCTGGTTTGCTGTCCTCTTATGCAAAGGAGTCTTCAGCCATGAAACACCCCATTACTGACTCCCTCAGGGCCTAACACTATGGTATGTAGCTTACTACCCTCGTGCACATAATCTCTAGCCATGAGATAACATGACTCCCATCTGCCTTTAGTGCCAGAGTCCATGACTCACTACACTGCACTCTTCTCTTTAAGTTTAGACCCCTTCACTTGTGATATATTGTAGCCTTATGCTAAAGTCATTTAAATTAATTTTCCCCACATCAAGCAACACTTAATAACCCACAATGACAACATGATTTTACATTTTTTTGCAAATTCGTTAACAAGCAAAACTGAAATATTTCATTGACACAAGTATTCAGAAACCCTGTGGTGACACTTCATATTTCACACAAGTGCCTATGATTCTATTAAACATCATTCAGATATCCCTACATCTTGTTTGGAGTTGATGGATTGGACATGATTATGAATGACATACACCTGGCTATATAATGTCCCAGAGTTGACAGCGTATATCAGTGCAAAAAGCAAGCCAAATGTTTAAGGAATTGCTTACAGAGCTTCAAGACAGGATTATACACAGGCTCAAATCTGGGGAACGCTACAAAAAAAAATTCATTCAGCACTAAAAGTTCCCAAAAGCACGGTGGCTGTCATAATTCTTAAGTGTAATAAGTTTGGAACAACCTCAACTCTTTCTACCTAGAACTGGCCAACAGGCCAAACTGAGCATTAATAGAAGAAGGGTCTTGAGAAGAGTGGTCATTCACGAACCTGATGGCCACTCTGGCTGAGCTCCAGACAACCTGTGTGGAGATAGGAGAAGGTTCCAGAAGGCCAACCATCACTGAAACACTCCAAACAAAAGTGGCCAGACAGAAGCATCTCCTCAGTAAAAGATACATGGAGGTTTACTTAGAGTTTGTTTAAAAAAAAAAAAAAAAAAGTAAGGATTTAAAGGCCATGAAAAACAAGATTCTCTGGTCTAAAGAGACCAGAATTAGCAAGACGTCTGGAGGAAACCAGGTACCGCTCATCACTTGTGCAATACCATTCTAAAAGTGAAGCATGGTGGTGGCAGCATGCTGTGGGGTTGTTTTTTTAGCAACAAGGAATGGCTGAGCTGAACAGAGCAAAAGTACAGAGATACCCAAAATGAAAACCTGCTCCAAAGTGCTCTGGGCCAAAGACTTGTCCTCCAACAGGACAATGACCCTAAAAGCAAAGTAAATATAACACAGGAGTGGCTCAGGAACAACTTTGGGAATGTTCTTGAATGGCCATGCCACATCCTGGATTTGAACCTAGGACCTGAAAATAGCTGTTTGCTGATGGTCTCCAAGCAACATGACAGAGCTCAAGATCACCTGCACAGGTCAATGGCAGAAAGTCTCCAAATCTAGATGTGCAAAGCACATCATACCCAAGAAGACTCCATACTGTAACCACTGCCAAAAGGGCTTTAAATAAATACTGAGTAACAGGGTCTTAATAACTTTTTCCAGTGATATATTGCATTTTATTATTTTTTAATACATCTATAAAGAAAAAATAAAATTTTAGGATATTCTAGGATATTGAGTGTTCCTTGATGCGGAGAAAAAGATGAATAAATATGATTTTAGCACACGACAAAATGTGTGCAAAGTGAAAGGGTCTAAATACTTTGTGAATCCTGTAAATGCAACACTTGCGCACTGAAGTTTTAATCCTGGAAAATTGTACGTTATTAGATGCTTTGTGTATTAGCTTCCCGTACAGTTATCCATGATGATGTCAGAAGTGTTCTTTTCCATTACAAAGAATGTGATCCTCGAGGTAGGGCGCATATTTTCCGCATCAGATACCACAAAAGAATCTTACGTAACTGCACAATTACTTATTGTAAGTAATGAACTTTCGGCTGTGCTCTTAAACATTTAAAGGAATATCCTATCCTATCCAAGTCACAATTAACTTACCTCCTCCAGGTGTGCGCTTGAGGGGACTACACAAAGCCGGTCACGTCTCATTCATTATGCATTGGCAGGCACGGGTCGATTAATAAAGCGGACTCGTTACTACATTCAGCGGTGCGAATTACATATCGCCCTAATTTATAATGTGAATAACAGCAGATGAATGTTTTCATCCACCGGTGTAAGCGGAATGTGCCAAGAGTGAAGTCGGGTGAACATCGGCGTGACACGCGCTTCGCGAGGACCACGAAACGAGTGAAACACTGAGCGCAGGTTTGTTTAGTTACTTAAAAAAAAGAATGCTCTTGGATGATGAAAGGAAACCTGTAACGTGCGAGTCCTGCCATTTCGAAGCTCAACTGCCCCCTCGCGGCAGTGCTGAAACTCCCACTCGTCGGACTTGAGCGCACGGAGAAGAGGCAGCTCACCGGGCTGAAAACGCGCTGCGCCGGCACTCTTATGCAAAGGACGCTACAGCATTTTAAATCTGCCTGAACTTGTAATTATCATGAGGTTCGGCATTACTAATATAGCGGACATGACAGGATAATAAGGTTAGCAACAATAAAAGTTTTACTTTTTTCATGCGTTTGTATCGGGCGTTACCTGGGAAGACGTAGATGACCAAAAGTAAGGCTAAAATTCCAATCTGCCACGTGATTCGATGATAAGCCATATCGTCTCTTGGCGATCTTCAGTGTGGAGCTTTGAAACCAAAGGGAGAAAGAAAAGCTTTAAATACGAGCAGCTAGCAAACATCCCTCCCGGAAACGCTTGGAATGCAGTAAACCAGCTAATTGCGCCAACAGAAATAAGTCTTTCAGATTGGGAAAATGCCGAAGGGGATGACTTGGGCATTTGGGAAAAGAATTTATTGGGGGGTGGGCGCAGTACGTGCAGCAGCTGGGTTCCAGGCTTCATAGGGAATGAAACTGAAATGGTTTAGGAGTTTAGCTGCACAGGGTAAACACCACATCATTTCAGTCTGGGTACATCGGAGTTTCTGATTCAGGTACTCAGCCTGCCTGCGCCAGGGCTGCTTCAGTTCTCCTCATCGCTGTTCTTCTCATTCTCAAATCCGCTGTTGATTCGCACTGATAAGCGCATTCGCTTTGCCCACCCCGTGCCATCTACTTTTGCCTTAAATGCCTGCTTGCCCAATACGTTAAAAAACCGATTGGCCAGTTGTCACACCTGTCATTTTTAAAGGCTCTTGTGTGACTCCAGTGTCTGTTCGTGGAGGCGGAGTATGCAAATATACACGAGGACAGAGCCAATCACTCCCTGAGCGTCTCCTGTTTGCTGGCAAAGCAATGCCTTGACGTTTTATACAGGTAGTGACATAACGTGACATCCCCAGACCCATTCATGGGGTCAGAGTAGTACCAAGTAGCACCAGGTGCAAGTTTTGGACAGCCTTAGACAGGAAGCTGTCTGGGTATATTGAAGACCACTGACACCCCAGGCCAATTTGGAATCGCCACTTAACCTAACCCTGCATGTCTGTTGGACCGTAGAAAGTAAACCTACTTAGATGCAGGGGGAACCTTCAAGTTCCACACAAAAAAATAACAATGCATGGCCATTCTAAAACGGACACTGCAGTGTGATGCAGCAGCACTACCCACTCAAAGGTAGTTTATATTTGATTGAGTTGAAACTAAAGAATTTATTGCCAGATGTAGTGGAAAGTCCGTTTTTTCCCATACATTTTTGTTCAGTGTTCATGTAAAAATTCATAGAATGTATCCAATCAACCACCATTCTTTCAAATTGTACAAATATTGCTTTCTAGGTTAGAAAGTCAAAATTTAGCTTGACTTATTTAGTCAGTATAGTTATGTTAATGTTTATTATCGCAAAGTTCAAACAAGTGAATTTATATCCATGTGTGTTACACACATATATACTGCATGTGACATACTGAGTTAGAAAGGCCTACTTGCATTCTTAATGACTTGATATCCTGCATAGTCACTTTTCTCCCAGCTCTGTTCTGACAAATAGTTGGAAGACCATCAGGATTTAACACCACTGGATTCACTGACAGTTATTATCCATGGGCCATAAGACTACTCTACAGTCATTTTACTGACAACTGCTTTAGAGTTTTTTTGTATACTGCATAATATCTGATGTAACATTCATTGTATGATGTTGTATTTGTTGCCTGTTGTTGGTATTGTATTACTGCCAGTCTTTGGATACATGACAGTAAGACTTTTTATTATGCTGCATATACAGTGGGTACGGAAAGTATTCAGACCCCCTTCAATTTTTCACTCTTTGTCATATTGCAGCCATTTGCTAAAATCATTTAAATTAATTTTTTTCCTCATTAATGTACACACAGCACCCCATATTGACAGACAAATAAAAGAATTTTTGAAATTGTTGCAGATTTATTAAAAAAGAAAAACTGAAATATCACATGGTCCTAAGTATTCAGACCCTTTGCTCAGTATTTAGTAGAAGCACCCTTTTGAGCTAATACAGCCACGAGTCTTCTTGGGAAAGATGCAACAAGTTTTTCACACCTGGATTTGGGGATCCTCTGCTATTCCTCCTTGCAGATCCTCTCCAGTTCTGTCAAGTTGGATGGTAAACGTTGGTGGACAGCCATTTTTAGGTCTCTCCAGTGATGCTCAGTTGGGTTTAAGTCAGGGCTCTGGCTGGGCCATTCAAGAACAGTCACAGAGTTGTTGTGAAGCCACTCCTTCGTTATTTTAGCTGTGTACTTAGGGTCATTGTCTTGTTAGAAGGTAAACCTTCAGCCCAGTCTGAGGTCCTTAGCACTCTGGAGAAGGTTTTTGTCCAGGATATCCCTGTACTTGGCCGCATTCATCTTTCCCTCGATTGCAACCAGTCGTCCTGTCCCTGCAGCTGAAAAACACCCCCACAGCATGATGCTGCCACCACCATGCTTCACTGTGGGGACTGTATTGGACAAGTGATGAGCAGTGCCTGGTTGTCTCCACACATACCGCTTAGAATTAAGGCCAAAAAGTTCTATCTTGGTCTCATCAGACCAGAGAATCTTATTTCTCACCATCTCAGAGTCCTTCAGGTGTCTTTTAGCAAACTCCATGCGGGCTGTCATGTGTCTTGCACTGAGGAGAGGCTTCCGACAGGCCACTCTGCCATAAAGCCCTGACTGGTGGAGGGCTGCAGTGATGGTTGACTTTCTACAATTTTCTCCCATCTCCTGACTGCATCTCTGGAGCTCAGCCAAAGTGATCTTTGGGTTCTTCTTTACCTCTCTCACCAAGGCTCTTCTCCCCCGGTAGCTCAGCTTGGCCGGACGGCCAGCTCTAGGAAGGGTTCTGTTCGTCCCAAACGTCTTCCATTTAAGGATTATGGAAGCCACTGTGCTCTTGGGAACCTTAAGTGCAGCAGAAATGTTTTTGTAACCTTGGCCAGATCTGTGCCTTGCCACAATTCTGTCTCTGAGCTCTTCAGGCAGTTCCTTTGACCTCATGATTCTCATTTGCTCTGACATGCATTGTGAGCTGTAAGGTCTTATACACGTATAGACAGGTGTGTGGCTTTCCTAATCAAGTCCAATCAGTATAATCAAACACAGCTGCACTCAAATGAAGATGATCTCAAGGATGATCAGAAGAAATGGAAAGCACCTGAGTTAAATATATGAGTGTCACACCAAAGGGTCTGAATACTTAGGACCATGTGATATTTCAGTTTTTCTTTTTTAATAAATCTGCAACAATTTCAAAAATTCTGTTTTTTTGTCTGTCAATATGGGGTGCTGTGTGTACATTAATGAGGAAAAAAATTAATTTAAATGATTTTAGCAAATGGCTGCAATATAACAAAGAGTGAATAATTGAAGGGGGTCTGAATACTTTCCGTACCCACTGTATACACACAGTACATTTGAACCTTAAAATTGAAGTATTAAAACTAGATTTTACTTTAGGTAAGTTAGAACTTGAGGAGGAGATTGGGAGTATGTGTTGATACAATGCGTTGCCGTACCCACCGCACAACAAACCACCTCAGGATCCCAAATTAGGAGATGAGTGTATTCATGTAGTGGGTGACACCTCAGCACCACACTAGTTTGAATGGAATGGAACAGTGTGAGGTTTTTTAAAGCGAACGGAGTGCCAATTCTACCACCAACCCCCAGGCTTTCCCTGCAAGTTGGAGGACCTGCTTACAGGGCTGGATGAAGGTTAATGTCATACCCAGAATTAAGCAATTGCAGGTTAAGGGCCTTGAAATTGAATTACATGTATAGAGGAAGATAAACAAAAAGCAAGACAAGTGTATGTACAGGAAAATATATTGAAATATGAATTATTTTTGCAATTTACTCATGTTGAAAAAATGTCATTTATTTCCTTTGAACCTTGACATTTAATTATGTTATGTATGAACATTTTAAGTAAATAGAAAACGATCCTTAATAGGACAGGATGGAACCAACCAAAATTCAAATAGTGGTGTGCAAAAAATAAATAAATAACACTTGCAAATAGTAGCATGGTTTGTCTGAGTAGTGTATGGCATCAGTTCAGCCAGTATGTGACAGAGTGTATAAGACATTTTATGGCCTTTAAAAAAAAAAAAACTACTAACTTACAATGTGTCTTTTCTAAAGGCAGTGTGCACATAAAGCCACAGATTCAGATACTTGGAAAAAGTTCCAACAGTATACTATTAAAAAAATTGAAAGTAAAGAATATGACATAGACATACCAACACACATTGGTAAAATGAGATTGTTCTGATGTTGGTGTATGCATGCATTTGCCCACTGATAAAGTGGTGACCAATCCACAATTATTTCCTTCTTTGGAGGCATTGCTGCCATCTCCCCACATTTCTGTAAATGATTAAGCAGGTTTAGATTTGTTTGTAATTTTATTGACCAAATTTAATCATATTGAAAGTAAACTTTTTAAATTATCCATAATTTTAATGTAAAAGACTAAGAAATATTTGTTTTAGTTATGTATTTTTTTTTATTTCTGGCTGTATTAACTTGAAGTGGGAGCTGTCACATTCAAGCTTGTCCATAAATTAATCAGGTTTCAAAGGCTACTAAACTACAAAAACTCTGTTTGTAAGTCTTCCATTTTGAGGTCAGACCTTTTGAAGAGTAATGGTTTTAACAAGTGGCCTTTGGCCTGCTAGCCTTAAATAGAGCACTCTGCATTTCCTTGGCAGTCTAGTAGATGGTGATGTAAAGATCACCACACAGGCATCTTTGTTCCATTTTTCAAGTGTTCCTCTTTGCACTAGGAAAACTTTGCCTGCACCAAGAAACATGAAAGAAGATGAAGACTTTAATTTCAGGGGATGTGCATATTCTTAAAAATAAGTTTGTGATATACAGGAATTAAGTGTGCTTTGTTTCTCTCTTCCATAGTAGTAAACAACATAGTTGTATAGTGTACATTTAAATTATTTGTCAAGAATGTAGGCAGACTGAGGTGGGCTGGAGCCCTGCCCGGGTATTTGTTCCTGCCTTGTGCCCTGTGCTGGCAGGATTGGCTCCAGCAGACCCCCGTGACCCTGTATTGGGATATAGTGGGTTGGAGACTGACTGACTGAATGACTGTAGGCAGACGAAAGCCTCTGCTTTAGGGATTATAGACACCACTGTTAATGTTGCAATACAGAAATGACCTAGTTAAAATTAAATTTTTGCTTTTACAGGTCTGCAGAAAATGAATAGATTTAAATAGTTTTAAAATAATAAAGTGAGTGCCTGTGCATGTTGTTGAAGTAGGTAATTAGATGAGTTTACCATAAATCCTTGTTAGTCTCTTAAAGTTGTCTTTAGTCAACACACTAAAAATATTGCCGAAAAGATACAATTGCTAATGAAACATTTATCAGTAAGTTTTTTTTTTTGTTTTTTTTTTTTCCCAAAAGTATTGCCAAAAGAGAGAAATGAAAACGTGTCATTTAGTCAAGCTGGATGTAAAAGCATGTATAGATTACATACATATTTATTTCTTAAATAATGTCGTATTTCCCTGCTAAACTGTAGGGCTTCCTGTCAATGCACATTTTGGTTCTCATGTGGAAACATTATCTAACTTTTGAGCCATTCTTGACAGAAATCATAACTTAGATTTATTTTCAGATGTTATAAATTAGATTGTAGTTTGTATAATATCAGTATTCATTTTTGATAAATGTTTTATTGACTAAGTTACATGATCAAGGCTTTAGAGGAAATATTTAACTTGTGAATATTACCAGGTATAATAGGTAAATTTGGTAATCAAAATAATCATTACATTAGTTGCATTAGCTTTCCTTTTTGATTGTCATGAGACTGATATCAATGATGAAGAATCAGTAAGCAGCTTATGATTCAGTTTTTTCTTGCTGTCAGTTTTATATTAGATTACACTGTCTTTGTCATAAACAGTAATTTAGTGTCAAACACATTTAAAATAAACAATGTTAACTAAAATAAACATTGAAAAAAACAGGGCAAAATATTTAATTATGTTTACAGCCTAGTCTTCTTTATTACTGACCTAAACTCCTCATTGCTGATTGTATCAAATCTATTGAATGAATTTTATATAATCTCTGGTTCAAAATTGATTTGACTTTGAATATATTTTTTCCTACCAAATTCAATTGCATGTCATATTAAGTTAGAGCACTTTTCTGTTATGTGTCAGAACAGTTAAGATATGTATGAATTAAAGTTACAAGGGAATCCATAGGTTTGTTTAGATTTAAACTTTGCAAATAAATGATGACATTAAATAAGGGGTTGGTATGTTGTTAACTGTTCAGCTTTATTTAGATGAGATAATTTAATATTGTTAAAATTAATATCCTTTCCAAACCCCTCTTTGTGAGAGTACTGAATCTCCAGGTGTATTAAAAAAACTGCAAGGTCTTTCATCTGGAATACAAAAAGGCAGCACATGAAAAGAATGACTTGGCAAAGAAGGTGGCAGGGCATTACCTGACTTGCCTGACTTTGATAGTTCTTGCTTGGTTGCAAATATTCGTATCTTGACCCTGTAAGGAATTAGTAGGCAGTGGAGCTGCAGCTCTGTGGTTAGCCTTGAAAAGGAAAATTTTTACAAATTCCTCACTATATTCCTTACTTTAAGGTCAAATGCTCTCCTGTGCTGGTCTACTGCATCAATACAATTCAATTTTATTTGCAGTGGTCATAAGTTATACACTGCGGTGGGTTGGCACCCTGCCCAGGATTGGTTCCTGCCTTGTGCCCTGTGTTGGCTGGGATTGGCTCCAGCAGACCCCCGTGACCCTGTGTTCGGATTCAGCGGGTTGGAAAATGGATGGATAAGTTATACAGACCATTAAAGACCTTTGTATTGACATTTTGTAATCACCTTTTCATCAGTTATATCTTAAATTTAAAAATTCTAGCAGCACACCCCTTTTTTCCTTTTTCTCATTATAAACTTTGCCATAATGAATTTGCCAAACCTTCTAACTCTACCATTAATATCTTTGCTTGGATATACAGTATTTTAATCAGTCATGAGTAGAATACTGGGAATATTTTTATACTTTATCAGCAGTGAGAGGTTAAGCAAAATGACCCCTTTTATTGGCTAATTAGAAAGTCTGCAATATGCAAGCTTTCAAGGCAGCTCAGGCACCTTCTTCAGGCAAGATGTAATCAATATTGCATATTGTAATCTTTCTAGTTAGCCAATAAAAGGTGTCATTTTGCTTAACTTCTCACTACATCATAATGGCTAACATGGTACAACACCCTAGTACTATATACTTTATCAGCTAATCTCCCATGGTTTACTTCTAGATGTTCATAGGCATCAATTTGAAAGTACCTCTCCTTGATTATCTTAGACCTAGAATGGAATTCAGTCGTTCATAATATGCACACATCCATTTGTGCAATGTAATATGGTGAAATTCATCATCTTTAAATTGTGCGTTACACACATTTCTTTTATATAATATATAATTTGAAGCAAATAACATTTCTTGCAATTAAGTCAATCTTAAATCTTCCAAGAGTATAA
Organism: Erpetoichthys calabaricus; assembly: GCF_900747795.2. Lineage (NCBI taxonomy): Eukaryota > Metazoa > Chordata > Cladistia > Polypteriformes > Polypteridae > Erpetoichthys > Erpetoichthys calabaricus. The sequence goes on along the minus strand of NC_041397.2, from coordinate 257,597,528 downwards.
TTATCCAAAGTATATCAGGGAATGGATCCTAATAGTGAATAATGCTGTTAAGCACTTGCCTGACTAGGTTGTATATTTGAGGTCAGAATTTAAATTAAGACCATTTTGGAAGAAAACCAGTCCTTTATTGGTTAGGTACTTTAAGACTTTGAATTATTGCTCATCTTTTTACACAATTGTTTGGAGTAACAGTGGATGGGATAAGCTAAGGTAACACTGGATGAGATAAGATTATATACAGTACATTAGAGGATCCTTTCCTGGACTTGGCCTCCATCAAGGGTGCTTACGTTGTGCTCAGTGCTGTCATAATAGTGTATGTTTCTCACAATCTTGAATTGGATAAGGCAGGTTTGAGAGTTACATTAGAACATTAGAACACTCTAAACGAGAACAGGCCATTCAGCCCAACAAAGCTTGCCAGTCCTATCCACTTATTTCTTCCAAAAAACATCATTGAGTTTTGAAAGTCCCTAAAGTCTTATTGTCTACCACACTACTTGGTTGCTTATTCCAAGTGTCTATCGTTCTTTGTGTAAAGAAAAACAAGTTTCCAACTGTGTGCCTGTGTTCTTGATGAACTCATTTTAAAATAACAGTCTCGATCCACTGTACTAATTCCCTTCATAATTTTAAACACTTCAATCATGTCACCTCTCAATCTTTTTGTTTAAACTGTATAGGCTCCGCTCTTTTAATCTTTCTTCACAATTCAACCCCTGTAGCCCTGGAATCCACCAGTTTCGTACAGCACTCTGTATTCCCAGGCGGTATGTCCTGGATAGCGCTCCAGTCCATAGCAAAGACATGTACTTGTACAGGACACAATTTAAAAGTGGCAACTAATATAACATGTGACCCACTCAGACAAGAGTCAAAATTAAAAATGGCAGTCATCTCCGACTCTTTAATTCTAATTATTTGTCTGGAATGAGGCTTCAATGTGAAGTGGAGTCTGATAAATTAACCATTTACTGTTATGACACCAGACCATTATATTTTTCCATAGTTATCAAGTTTGTGGTGTGCAGTCAGTTGCCTTAGGTCAGCCTAAATTAAACATCCGTCATTTCAAGCTGTAATAATCATTATACACACTAGTAATGCCTTGGCTATATTTGTAAATCAAAGTAATTGTATCTTCATAAAAAGTGTGAATTTTTATCAAAAATATGAAAATTTCTGGGTGACCTGAGACTTTTGACAGGTACTGTATATTTTAAACTACAAATATGGGAGTCAAGAGTCTGTGATATTTAAATTGAGGAGTCTGAGTTGGAGTCAGAGTGGAAGATTTTGTGTACCGACTCCACAGCCCTGAGTATTTCATGCTGTTTAGTAACAACATTCACTTTGCACTTATCTGATACTTATTAAATAATTCAAACCAATAGTTAAAGCTCTGTTTTTGTGTTCCTTCTTGGTCACTGTTTGCAGAGATATCTTCATTCATTGACCTCATCCTTCTGAATGCTCACGTTTTGTTTTGATTCAAAGCCCCTGTGTTCATACCATGCAGTGGAACCAGAAATTATTCATACCCCTTCAGTGTTTTCACATTTTTGCTGTTGCAGCCTTGTGCTAAATTCAGTTTTTCCCCACATGAAGAAACTTTCAATACCCCAGGAAGACAAAATGAAAGCAGGATTTTAGACATTTTTTGCAAACATTTTAAAAATGGAAAAACTGAAATATCGTAAATAATCCAAAACTTTACACAGTACTTTGTTGTAGCACCTTTAGCAGCGATTACAGTCTGGAGCCTTCTTGGGTATAACACAACAAACTTTGTATACCTGGATTGTCATACCTGCCATTCACCTCTGTAGATCATCTCAAACTCTGCCAGGTGGGATGGAGACCATCAGTAGACATCTATTTTCAGGTCTCTCCAGAGGTATCCATTTGGGCTTCGGTCCCAGCTCTGGCTGGTCAACTCAAGGAGGTTCCCTTCGTTTTCCCTAAACCTTTCCTTTGTTGTCTTTGCTTTGTTCTTAGAGATGTTGTCCTGTTGGAACATTAATCTTCGGCTCAAGCTGAGGTCGAGAGCACTCTAGAGCAGGTTTTCATTGATGTCTCTGTACTTTGCGCCATATAGCTTTCTCTCAACTCTGTCTCACCTTCCAGTTCCTGCCTTTGAAAAACAATCCCATAGCATGATGCTGCCACCACAATGCTTCACCGTTGAATTGGTATTGCACAGGTGATGAACAGTGCCTTCTTTCTTCCAGATATGATGCTAATCTTGGTTTCCTCAGACCAGAGAATCTTGTTTCTCACAGAGTTGAGAGTCCTTTTGGTGCCTTTTTTACAAACTCCAAGTGGGTGTCCATGTGTTATTTACTGTAGAGACACTTCTGTCTGGTTACTCTGTCATAAAGCCCAGATTGTTGGATTGTTGCTGTGACGGTTGTCCTCCGGGAAGTTTCTCCCATCTCCACAAAGGGTCTCTAGAGGTCAGCAAGAGTGACCATCGGGTTCTTGGTCACCTCTCCTACTGTGGTCCTTCTCCCATGATTGCTCAGTTTGGCCACCGATGGACTAAAAACAAGATATAGAAGCATCTCAATGATAATCAATAGAATGGGTTGCATCTGAGCCATATTTTCATGTGTCTTAGCAAAGGGTCAGAATACTTGTGTCGATGTGATATTTCAGTTTTTATTTTTTTCAATAATTTTGCAAACATTTCTAGAATGACAAAGTGAGCTACAGAAAACTATAAAGTATTGAATGTTATCTAATGGGGAGAAACAAGTAATTTTAAATGATTTTAGCACAAGGCTGCAACAAAGCAGAATTCTTAAAAAGTGAATAACATTTATTTATATAGCACATTTTCATACAAACAATGTAGCTCAAAGTGCTTTACATGATGAAGAAAGAGAAAAAAGACAAAATTAAATAAGAATTAAAATTAGGGAACACTAACAGAATAAAAGTAAGATCTGATGGCTAGGGAGGACAGAAAAAAACAAAAAAAAAACTTCAGACGGCTGGAGGAAAAAAATAAAATCTGCGGGGGTTCCAGGCCACAAGACTGCCCAGCCCCCTCTAAGCATTCTACCTAACATAAATGACCTCAATCTGTCCTCATTGTCTGAATAAGTCTGAAAACTTCCTAAATCCACGGGAAATGAGGTCACTGAGTACAACCGCAAGAATGTAGGCGAATGAATATGAATAATGTTGCACCCGTGCCACAATGTTTTCCGAAATGTACTATAAGGTCATAAAATGAATAATTTCAAATATCATATATACCTATGTCTCTGGTTTTTTTGTTGTTGTTTTTTTGTGTGGCTTTGACATCACGGGCCATAAGGTGCATACGAATTCAGCGTAAGCAGGAACACGCAATAAAATTTAATAATAAAAATCAATAGACAATGAGATATGAATAAGGCAGATTTACCAGCGTTTGTGTGTCAGCTTTTATCCATCCAGATCAGAGAATTTGCAGTTTGATAATCTCAAAACACCACTCGCATCTACAGTTATTCTTAGTTTCAGATAAAAAGTAACAGCGTCAGATCCCTGGGGGGCGGTAGTATGTATCGTGATCGTGACTGAGAGAATAAAAGTGGGGAAAAAAAAAACAGTAACTTTTACAAGTACTATACATTTACAGTGGCCGTTACAGATGCAAATCAAATGTATGTGTTTATTGTATAATATTAACAATAAGAGCAACTCCCTACTCAAAACGGTAAATATATGAGGCAGTCCGGATCGAACCGGGGGATTCTTGATTATAAGTCAGCAATTTCTACCACTGCGCCATGGAAGCTATTGTATCATCCTTGAACGTTTTGTGAAAGTGCTTATTTGATCTTTGCACTTCAGGTTTTACACATTATTTAGTTTATGTCTACATTTTTGTGATTTATTACTAAAATATGAAACGTTTGTTTTAACAATGTATTTTTTTGGTTAAGTTAAATGCACTTTTTTTGTTTAAAGACTACGTGCACTTTAGTTTGTATTGTTTAATGTATTTCTTTTTTATTGCAATGTCACACTAATATAAAAACATCTGATTTTCAAATTCATGTTTCACTGGTTGTTGTTTTAATTTGATTAATTTTTAATCGTGTTACTGCAGAGACATCAGGGTGACATTCACAAGTGGACAGACGTGAGCAGATGAGGTAAGTAAGACATCCACTGGAGCCCAGAACAGGATGTGCAACCACAGGTCGCAGGCTTCAAAATAGTCAGGCATGAAATAATTGTGACTAATCGGTCGGGGGGAATTGAACAATTAGTCGACTATCAAAATAATCATTAGTTGCAGCCCTACTTTCAAGTAGTCTGCATTTCTGAGCCATACTAGTAACAACAAAAGTTAACCAGAAGTAATACATTTTATCACAGATTTTTGGTACTATTTCCTTGAGGGTGGAATATGTTTCCTGTTCGCTTGTCTGCTTGTAGCGGCTGTCATAGGTTTGACATTTTATTCTCGATGAACCCCTAATGTTGACTCGTATTGAATCAAACAGAATCTTATTCCCACTATTCAAAAAGATGTATTGTGTTCTTTCACAATAATATTTCACAATAACTGTTTCATAATTTAAGCACATCAGTCCAGTGACAGCTAGTAAGAGAGAGGTTAAGCACACACTTCCCATGGACATATCCACGCTCGCATGTGGGCCATTTTCTGTTAAACTAACCAAAATGCCACTGGGGATCTGAGATGAAAATGTTGTATACACACTCTATATGGACAAGATCCAGGAATGGGCTTTGAACTGTAACCACTGTGACACCTGCTATGTAATTATTTAATTAGTTATGCCAGAAATGTGTTCAAATTAAATTGAGTAATTTTAATATTTTACATCCCTTTCTTGTATTGTGGTATTTTATATTTGTCACCCAATCACAACTTTTTGGTAATACAATGTAAGCCAGTGATTTTAAAAGCTATCCTAGCTATTTACAAGTAGGCACAATAACTAGAAGCGTGCAAGTGGTGGAGTAGTTTTAGCTTGCCATGCTAGCTTATTAAGTTTTGGTTTTTTTTTTATTATTATCAGTTTTATTACACTGCACATCTTATAGATCAATAAAACAAACACTGTTGTAGTTTATAGGCTTTATCTAACGGCTATATTCAAATGTCTTTTCTAACTACCCAACAAAAAAGTGCAAAAATTGGAAGATTGAAGCATTTATTCCAAGCTCCTGAAGTACCCAAAAGGTTTGCAGTGGTTCTGCATGTTATTTGAGGACAACATTAATAAAGGTCTGCTAGAATGTATAAAAAAATAATAATTAAGTTGCTTCTTGTTTAATTATCTCTGCCTTGTAGTTAAATAGGACATTTTAACATTGTTCTATGGTCAGCGGGTTATGATAGTTCCAGAAAAAAACAAGATCTATAATGATGGGCTAACATTTTATGCTTGTTCTTATAAGAGAATATTTATTTACCAGCAGCATCCCATCTTGTATTACTCCATATAGAGCAGTTAAAGGGTAAGGATTTATTGTAATCCTTTATCTAAGTTAAAATTGTATTCCAATAAAATATAAGCAGGAGATATCTCCAAAACATGTAACCCAAAATAGAAACTGTTTGAAGGCTTCTCTCAAATGAATTTTTTTTTGATAGCCCAAGTCAAGGCCATGTTTTGGACAGATTAAGGAAGAATGTATTTTATCAGGGCTCATCCTCCATTCAGTTCACATTAAAGAAAAAATCAAACCGCTCCAAGTAATATTAATCTAGTTCAATGCTATCCAAAAGAAGCACTGACTTGAATCACAAAACAATAAATGTAGTTATTTGTACAATTTGTAATCAAAACTAAATTATAACAATATCTTAAATCAACTCTCTTTGTGGAATCATCTGCAACGGATATATTTTCAATTTTCTGATCCCTACAATGTACAATTCAAGAAATAAACAAAAAAGCCATTCACATACTTGCACCTTATTCATGAACACTCACTTATACAAGGTCTGTTTAGAGTTTCCCTGCTCTTCTTTGGAATGTAGAATTGAAATTAAGTACTCTGAAAACAACCCTTTTGAAACCGGCAATGACAACATATTCTTTCTACAAAGTATTAAAGATTTGAATGAAGATGAGAATTCATTGCTACAGGATTTTAAAATATGCTCCTAGAATAGCATTATATAACATCTTTAACATTACATCTTGCCTGAAGAAGGGACCTTAACTGCCCCAAAAGCTTGCATATTGTAATCTGTTCAGGTAGCCAATAATAGGTGTCATTTTGGTTGACTTCTCATTGCATCCATAATGGCTAACAAAGTACAACACCCTACTACTAAAAATATGCTCCTGAAATTCCATGCCTTATGGACATTAAGTCAATAAAAGGCTGATTTGATGGAAGTTAGATACCTTATTTAAATTCCCTATCTAAGGTATGCTTCTTCACCCTTGGCTCCCCTACATCCAGTAATTATAAAAATAACTTCTGCTGATTAATGTAATACTGTACTTTTTAGACCTCAAAAATGCAATGGATTTACAAAAATGATTTCACATACAAGCTCATACACATCTTGTCATTCCACAAAGTGGAACATTTTAATTTCACGGATGCACTTTGTACTTTCTGTATAGCATATAGATGGTCTCACCTATAAAGGTCATGGTTTGAAGGGACTTTACTTTAGATATAGTTTTCTCACCCTTTGTCTGTTTATGGCAGCTTCATCATTTTAGCTGACTGTTATTTTCATGTATTGAACATAATTTCCTCAGTTTACTTTAGTGCTTTTAATACTTTCATAAAAGAGTGGGATAAAGAGGGTTTAGAAAATGAATGGATTGATTATTTTAAATTATTTTGGAATTCTGACAACTGTCTGATGTTGTGGGTATAGATTCCTAGAATTGACATCATATTGCCAAATAAGGGAGAAAAAAAACTTACGCTGCAGACTAAGGTTTTGTAGTAAAATCCAGATAATTCCTCAACAATTTGCTTAGTTTCACCCACGGTCGGAAGAGTATCATTTACTTTGAAAAATACACTAGGCTTAATAGTGTTTTCAGAAAGCATTGATTTGCTAATGCCGCAAAGTTTATTTCTTATGAGGGAATGTCACATCTAATCTCAACAAAGACTAGAGTCAACTTTATTATTTGCACAAGTCTAGCTTCATTTAGTCTCTAGGCCCCTAAAGCAGAGCCATAACTTTTTATCTCAGAACTGCTTTGGTCACAGAGGATTGGTTGTTTGTTGTTTTAAATTGAACTATTGCATTTAAAAATCTGCCCTGTAGCCAACACACTCTTATGCTGGGATTCAATAAATCAAATGAAAGCAGGCAGAAAGTCAGAGCTCTCTCATCACAGCATGAATGAGGTGGACTTTGAAGAGCAAATTCCCTAAGATCCAAAGCGTTTAACCTCCAGAAGATGGTGTTATTTCAGACTGATTATTAAAAGACAGAGATGTGACTACTCTCCATCACATCGTAAATACATCAAACATTTGTAACAAATGTGTTATTGATAAATCAAAACAGGTAATGACTGTTAAGTGCACTCTGTACTGGAAAGTTTTCAGAAGACACATTTCAGCAGATTTGTTTTCATGTTTCAGAAAGCTTTCTATCCCTAGTCATATGCAAGTTATTAAATATCAATTTGTCTTATATTAACTGACTCCTTGTATGTGTCCTTTTGATTCCACTTTTATATCCACTAGAGAGACATATGGAGTTAATTGCACCTGTTATTTTTGTACAGTATATCATTTTGCACATTGAGCTGCATTAATCTTATAAAATACACTCGAATTACATTCTTTTCTTATTATCTTAACACTTAACACAAGTAGTTTAGGCTGTCAGTTGGTGTTGTGAGATAATTAAATAAATACAACATATGTTAAGGCTGAGCCTGCATTTGAAGAGTTTACTAATAAGTATCTGTGCTCCTATTTACAGTTACGCAGGTGTGTAGGGGTTCTGGAGTCCTGTTATATTTTCTCAGCATTAACAAAATATCTATTTTTTTGGAAAGCAGATAAACCTAATGTCTTGCACCTGGACATGGGAAATGAGAAAAAGGCAAGAGGCCCTTATACAGCCCAGAACCAGAAAAATTCCCTTGTATGAGACAGTAGGAAGGAATCGATGGGGAAATCACAAGCCTTGTATTAAGGCGAGGTAGTCTTAATGAGCTCCTTGTTTGGTTAAATACAGCTTTTCAATATCTGCCACCTTCCACAATGTCCAATAACTGTCAAGAACATTTTTAGTAAGTTTAACATCCATCCATCCATCCATCCATTGTCTCCCGCTTATCCGAGGTCGGGTCGCGGGGGCAGCAGCTTGAGCAGAGATGCACAGACTTCCCTCTCCCCGGCCACTTCTTCTAGCTCTTCCGGGAGAATCCCAAGGTGTTCCCAGGCCAGTCGAGAGACATAGTCCCTCCAACGTGTCCTGGGTCTTCCTCGGGGCCTCCTCCCGGTTAGACGTGCCCAGAACACCTCGCCAGGGTGGCGTCCAGGAGGCATCCTGATCAGATGCCCGAGCCACCTCATCTGACTCCTCTCGATGCGGAGGAGCAGCGGCTCTACTCTGAGCCCCTCCCGGATGACTGAGCTTCTCACCCTGTCTTTAAGGGAAAGCCCAGACACCCTGCGGAGGAAACTCATTTCAGCCGCTTGTATTCGCGATCTCGTTCTTTCGGTCACTACCCATAGCTCATGACCATAGGTGAGGGTAGGAACATAGATCGACTGGTAAATTGAGAGCTTCGCCTTGCGGCTCAGCTCCTTTTTCACCACGACAGACCGATGCAGAGCCCGCATTACTGCGGATGCTGCACCGATCCGCCTGTCGATCTCACGCTCCATTCTTCCCTCACTCGTGAACAAGACCCCGAGATACTTGAACTCCTCCACTTGGGGCAAGATCTCGCTACCAACCTTGAGAGGGCACTCCACCCTTTTCCGGCTGAGGACCATGGTCTCGGATTTGGAGGTGCTGATTCTCATCCCAGCTGCTTCACACTCGGCTGCGAACCGATCCAGAGAGAGCTGAAGATCACGGCCTGATGAAGCAAACAGGACAACATCATCTGCAAAAAGCAGTGACCCAATCCTGAGCCCACCAAACCGGACCCCCTCAACGCCCTGGCTGCGCCTAGAAATTCTGTCCATAAAAGTTATGAACAGAATCGGTGACAAAGGGCAGCCCTGGCGGAGTCCAACTCTCACTGGAAATGGGTTCGACTTACTGCCGGCAATGCGGACCAAGCTCTGGCACCGATCGTACAGGGACCGAACAGCCCTTATCAGGGGGGCCGGTACCCCATACTCTCGGAGTACCCCCCCACAGGATTCCCCGAGGGACACGGTCGAATGCCTTTTCCAAGTCCACAAGACACATGTAGACTGGTTGGGCAAACTCCCATACACCCTCCAGGACCCTGCTAAGGGTATAGAGCTGGTCCACTGTTCCGCGACCAGGACGAAAACCACACTGTTCCTCCTGAATCCGAGGTTCGACTATCCGACGGACCCTCCTCTCCAGGACCCCTGAATAGACTTTTCCAGGGAGGCTGAGGAGTGTGATCCCTCTGTAGTTGGAACACACCCTCCGATCCCCCTTCTTAAAGAGGGGGACTACCACCCCGGTCTGCCAATCCAGAGGCACTGTCCCTGATGTCCATGCGATGTTGCAGAGGCGTGTCAACCAAGACAGTCCTACAACATCCAGAGCCTTGAGGAACTCCGGGCGTATCTCATCCACCCCCGGGGCCCTGCCACCAAGGAGTTTTTTGACCACCTCGGTGACCTCAGTCCCAGAGATGGGGGAGCCCACCTCTGAGTCCCCAGGCTCTGCTTCCTCATTGGAAGACATGTTAATGGGATTGAGGAGGTCTTCGAAGTACTCCCCCCCACCGACCCACAACGTCCCAAGTCGAGGTCAGCAGCGCACCATCCCCACCATATACAGTGTTGACACTGCACTGCTTCCCCTTCCTGAGACGCCGGATGGTGGACCAGAATCTCCTCGAAGCCGTCCGAAAGTCGTTCTCCATGGCCTCCCCAAACTCCTCCCACGCCCGAGCTTTTGCCTCAGCAACCACCAAAGCCGCATTCCGCTTGGCCTGCCGGTACCTATCAGCTGCCTCCAGGGTCCCACAGGACAGAAGGGTCCTGTAGGACTCCTTCTTCAGCTTGACGGCATCCTTCACCGCCGGTGTCCACCAATGGGTTCGGGGATTGCCGCCACGACAGGCACCGACCACCTTACGGCCACAGCTCCGGTCAGCTGCCTCAACAATAGAGGCACGGAACATGGCCCATTCGGACTCAATGTCCCCCCACCTCCCTCGGGATGTGGTCGAAGTTCTGCCGGAGGGTGGGAGTTGAAGCTACTTCTGACAGGGGGCTCTGCCAGACGTTCCCAGCAGACCCTCACAACACGTTTAGGCCTACCACGCCTGACCGGCAACCTCCCCCACCATCGAAGCCAACTCACCACCAGGTGGTGATCAGTTGACAGCTCCGCCCCTCTCTTCACCCGAGTGTCCAAGACATGTGGCCGCAAGTCCGACGACACGACCACAAAGTCGATCATCGAACTGAGGCCTAGGGTGTCCTGGTGCCAAGTGCACATATGAACACCCCTATGCTTGAACATGGTGTTCGTTATGGACAATCCGTGACGAGCACAGAAGTCCAATAACAAAACACCGCTCGGGTTCAGATCGGGGGGGGCCATTCCTCCCAATCACGCCCTTCCAGGTCTCACTGTCATTGCCCACGTGAGCATTGAAGTCTCCCAGCAGAACGAGGGAGTCCCCAGAAGGTATGCCTTCTAACACCCCCTCCAGGGACTCCAAAAAGGGTGGGTACTCCGAACTGCTGTTCGGTGCATACGCACAAACAACAGTTAGGACCCGTCCCCCCACCCGAAGGCGAAGGGAGGCTACCCTCTCGTCCACCGGGGTAAACCCCAATGTACAGGCTTCAAGTTGGGGGGCAATAAGTATGCCCACACCCGCTCGGCGCCTCTCACCGGGGGCAACTCCAGAGTGGTACAGAGTCCAGCCCCTCTCAAGGAGATTGGTTCCAGAGTCCAAGCTGTGCGTCGAGGTGAGTCCGACTATATCTATCCGGAACCTCTCAACTTCGCGCACTAGCTCAGGCTTCTTCCCCTTCAGAGAGGTGACATTCCACGTCCCAAGAGCCAGCTTCTGTAGCCGAGGATCGGACCGCCAAGGTCCCCGCCTTCGGCCACTACCCAACTCACACTGCACCCGACCTCCTTGGCCCCTCCCATAGGTGGTGAGCCCATGGGAAGGGGGACCCACGTTGCCTGTTCGGGCTGTGCCTGGCCGAGCCCCATGGGTGCAGGCCCGGCCACCAGGCGCTCGCCATCGAGCCCCACCTCCAGGCCTGGCTCCAGAGTGGGGCCCCGGTGACCCGCGTCCGGGCAAGGGAAAACGCCGTCCAAAATTGTTTTTCATCATAGGAGGTTTTGTTTAACCGCTCTTTGTCTCATCCCTCACCTAGGACCAGTTTGCCTTGGGTGGCCCTACCAGGGGCATAAAGCCCCAAACAACAGAGCTCCTAGGATCATTGGGACACGCAAACCCCTCCACCACGATAAGGTGGCGGTTAAAGGAGGGGTAAGTTTAACATTTTAAAGTAAATTCATTTAAAATTTTCCACACTGTAACATAAAAATATTACAATTATAAAATGGGTTTTGAACCTATAAAATACACCTTTTAAGTAAGACTTGTGAGCCATAGATGGGGAGAAAAGAAATTAAAAAGACTTGGTTGGAAACATGTAGCCTTTCTGAGATCCTCTGTTCTAGACTTAACATCTTCTTAAAATTTGAGTTTTTATAAAAACATTTTTTTTAATGAAACAGGGAAGAGATGATAAAAAATAATAAAGAAAGCAAGAAAAAAACACTCCACTACTCTAATTGGCCGTTCATAGGCCTGGACTGATGGGGTGCTTTCCCATTTACTCTTCTCTAAACACTTAGACACCTCCGCCAGCTACTCTTTGAAAATTTTGGTTTATTATGACTGTGCTAGTTTGATAAATTAGGGAAGACTTAAAAAACAATAATAATAATAAATAAACATAAAAGGCCAAAAAGATTGTTTGTGGTGTATTCCGTGGACAGACCGAGGTCGGTGCACCCAAGTCAAAAAATACCAAAATTTCAAAATAACAATGACAGCCAAAACACATACTGACAAAAAACAAAGCCAAAGGTCCTGAACACTAGATCAGTGCTTCCCAAACACTGTCCTGGAGACCCCCTGTGGCTGCAGGTTTTTGTTCCAACCAGATTCATAATCAGTGAGAACACCTGATTACCAGCTAATTACACAAGCTCAGTGTTTTGTTTTTTTTCTCTTGTTCTACATTCAGAAAAGCGCAGCAGCATGATTTTTACATTTAGAGACATTTAGAAATATTTCTGCTTTTCCTATAGATTTAAATGTTCAACTCTCTTGTTGATTTAATTATATTTTGCCCTTTCTCTGTGCTGTTTTCCCCCTTTGTTGTATCTTAATAATGACAATTAAAAACGAGCAGGGCAGATACCCAGGCAAACAACACTGAATAATCAAAGGCTACAACTACTTTAGCGTCAGACCCACTAATTAGTAAATAATGAATTAATTAAAAAATTAGAATACCTGGAAAAGTAGAATTAAAATATTGCTAAAAAGAAAAAAAATACATTATTCCCATATAACTATTTGGTACATTTTAATATTATTTATATAATATATAAAATATTATATACCAAACTTAGTTTTCTAATTTTATATTGTTCCCAAAACACAGAACTTAGGAAATAACAGTTCACTTAATTAGCCCAGGAGTCCAATTAAAATCAGTAGCTAATTGGAACAAAAACCTGCAGCCACAATGGGTCCCCAGGACCGAGTCAGGGAAACACTGCACTAGGTAATTTATTCGCCTATCTACTGCAGCATGTCTCCATCTTTTATAATGATGGTGATTTTTGCTTCCTTTCATTCAAGTACCTTTTGGACCTACAGTATGTGTAATATATATATATATGTATGTATGTGTATATATATATATATATATATATATATATATATATATATATATATATATATATATATATGTATTTTAACTTTAAGATTCTTTAGTGAACTCTCATCAGTCATCCATTCTGCATGTGGGCAAAAAAGTTTTTATCTTTCATTTTAGTGTGTTTGTTTGCCTATGAAAGGGAATCTAAATAAATATGTTTGGGGGGAAACCATAATAACTTTTGGTTTGGTTTGTTCTGAGTCACAAGAGTTCAGGCTATGACGGTTGCAGGTATTAATTTATTAATCATGAAAACTATTAATGACTTCCTATTTACAGCCAATCAGAATTTCAAATTTAATCATTGTCACTTATTTTAAGAGTGACTTTTGACAGATCTTTTTATGTGTAATAATTATTTATATAGGTGAGTTTGTAGGAAAACATGACAGAGTCTTGTATTTGTCTTATTTGTAATTATGTGTATTTTACAGGAAAAAGTCAATGGTCACATGTTGAGCTCAGCCCAACTATAAGGATAATTTATGATCAGACATTTTGAGTACTTTGCTTTTCAATAGACTGGCATACAGGATTTGCCCTTTCCTAGAGCCCTTCAGCTGTAGTATTGGCTTTGGGACCCTGTGACTCTTTATTGGAGTAAGCAAGTTTGAAAAATTAATGAATTAATGCTTGCATACTCTGGCTAACACACAAGTTCCGGAGTCACATTAAGTAATAAGCAATTGAAATTACAGTACTGAAAATCTGTAGAAAAAAAGTAGTTAAAAAGCAACTTCAAAGTTGTTAAAACTCCTGGGACTTGGAGTAAGAATCTTCTCATTCAAATGGAGAAGCAAAGGGCAGTAGTTAGTCTTACCAGGAGTGACTGTCTTACCAAAATGTATCCAGAAACATTGTAGAAAATTTTCCATAAAATCACAAAATACCCAAGAACAACACCAGGGGATCTGCAGACCTTAGTAGCCTCTCTTAAACCTAGTGTTCTTAACCCTCCGACTGATCTTATCTTTCGACTCTAAGCTCAGAAACATTACAGTACATCTTTAGATAGCTTTTGACCTCTTTTCTGGCATCTGACTTTTAAGAACATATAGGAGCTTTGTGTGTTTGTACTCGGACCCTTCTCTATGCCAACCCTTTCTCTCTCTCTATTAGTTCCACGCCAAATGAACAATCCATTATAATAAACATTTTTTCTGTAATCCTTATTTTATTATTATTGTATATATTCTTTCTAAAAATGAGTATGTTTGCGTTACTTTCTGAAATACTGGTCTACTTGCTTTAAATTCCCCACCAATTACATCAAAGAAAGTGGTAAGATGAATTATGCAGAGACCTTGCACAAACATACTTTCAAGAGCCAAACCTCTTCTAAATTCCTTATGTAGGTCTTTAAACATGTAAGTTAGATAAGAAGCATACAATAAATCTACACATGAAATCTGTTTTATTCTATGTACTGTATTTATATTTAGAGATTACTATAGTATATTTCATTGTTAAGGAGCAAATTGATTTTTACCTAACACCCTGGAATAAGACAAAATAAAGATGGCATCCTGCAGTTTGCTACCTGTTCTGGCATACTATTCAAAGCAGTTGGGAAATTAAAGAAATGCTAAGTGTATATGTCATTCCGATTCACCTTTTAAAGTAAACAGATAACATAAATCATCACCAACCAACCAGGGAGTGAGACATTAAAAAATAGTATTAAATTTTCCTACTGCTTTTGTATGATTTAAAAAAAAGTTGTCCTGTGTGTTTGTGTAATAGTGAGAAACTGATATGATGATACCTTGCCTATTATTATTTATCAACACATTTTGCCTTGCAGTCACCACAACTGGCCAAGGGCGTGTGAGAAACAGAAGATGGAGTTGTTTAGATTTCTTCACACCTCAGATTGTGATTTTTGTTTCTTCACCCGCTCAAAGGTTTCAAATAAGAAAAACAGCTGACAACAATGTGGTTCAACAAGAAATAATTCATATGGACTATTGCCAGGCAGGGAGCTATGGATTATTAGTGCTCACCACTGTACTTACATTCTTTCATCTGGGCCTAAACCCCCTCCATCACCGTAGCATTCATTTTCCTCTCACTATGTGCTGCTCCACACATCCTCTCATCTCTGTTCTCTTCAGATTTGCTTTATCATCTGCACCTCATTCCCATAGAACAGGCTGCTGCTTATGAGACTTTTGTAAACTTTTGTCAGAGAGGCTGATTTAGGAGTTAAAATGGGTTTGAATATGTTCGAATATCCATCTGCACTTTGCATGTCACCCAAGTAGCTGAATTTCACTACTTTTTCCAAAACATCTCCGCTGCATATACTGTGAATGTGTATATAATATATATACAGTATTTACATTTTGACTTACTATATCAGTATTCTGCATCTTTCTCACACCTATTCTACAACCAAAGATTGCACTTGCAGACTGTACTTCACACAATTACACCATTTAAACATACACTTTTAGCAAGTTAAGCACTGGATTGAATTTCTCTCGACACACCCAAAATGGTCATGCACGCATCTTTTTCATACTTCCTGCCCCTTCACCATTCCTACATAAATTGTGTGGCTTTTCGCTTCCAAAATACAAAGTTAGGTGCGGATCAATGGTTAGTGTCTGTGGCGCATAAGAAACTGTAAATGGTGGTCAGTATAGTAGACGGTATAGCGAACATTTGGTGGTAAAGGTGAAGCTGCAGAAAACTGCAGGTGGTGATTATAGAAGTGCATGAAGGGTGGCCATGGAAACTCTTCTATACCAGTGAGCTTCTATTGAATTTCGTGAGCATGCTCCCCACTAGAAACTACTTTAATTACCTAGAGCATCTAGTGAAAAGTTACAGTATTAAGTCTCATGTTAAAAGCAGCTTGCAATATTTGCATGACACACTTTATTTGATCTTAACTGATAGCAGTGTGTGAAATTGCCTTAGTAATCAAATGGTCCTGTTAGTGCTGCATTGCTGGCCCAAGACTGACATTTTACCCTGGTTCTGTAGAATATGCAATTAGCTATCACTTAGGGTATAAATATCCTAAACACATTAATTGCCTCATACATGGACAGGAAATCTGCAAACAATACCTGAGCCACCTTGTATGTCTTACCAGCATCATACAGGACAGCCACTTTTCATGGCCTCCTGCTTCAACAGCAGTGAAACTTTAGGTTAAAAATGTTATCATTTGAGACACTTTCATTATTTTGTTTTGTTTTTAAATAAATCCAAAATGTATGAGCAGAGAACTTTGTTTCCTTTTCTTCATTCTGTTAGGCAAAACAAAATTTCATTAATGCCACCCTACTGTAGACCAATGCTGCATCTCTAGTTAGTTAGATGACAGAAATATACCATTCCTACAGTATAGTTCGCTAAAATAAAAATGAAACACCCTAACAATGATCTTCTGAATTCATTTCTTTTAGCCCATCTCCCAGCAAACTCAAATATGGCCACTAAGTTATTTATAGCACTTTAAGATGTTTATGCAAAAATTTGTTTTCAGAGACCCCCCCCCCCCCCCCCCCCAATTATAGTTTTTGAGGCTTTCTATAGTCTGAAGAGTTCATTTTTTTTAAACATTGACTGGTACCTAACATGGGCACAGTGACTAGCACTACTGCCTCACAGGTTCACTTTACCTAGGATGCAGGCACTATAGAGTTTACGTATTGTGAGCAGCGAAGCTAATCGAACCCCCAAAAAGACACAGACGCCCCTGGGAAAAACCCTAGGAAACATAGACAGACTACCTTCACATTTCTCCTGTCCCTTCTGGCCGGCTCTGTCGCGTAATCTGCCTCCTGCGTGGTGTTCCACCTTGTCAAAAAGCCTGTATGGGCTTCTCTTAGTGGCTTAAAACTGATTTCTTGCTTCTCCTTACCCCTCTCCCAGACATTCTCTCCTCCTGGGGAAACTGTCATCTCTGAATTGTCATGGAGGAGCACGTTTAAACTTTTGAAAAGAGACAAATGTTTGTTTGCAGTGTTTTGAATAAAGTTCCTTTCTTTTCTACAACCTCCTGTGTCTCTGTGCAAATCTGTGACCCAAGCGTGACAATATTTTTCCCGTTTCTCTGTAGGGTTTTTTTACTTGCATCATGAGACATGCAGGTTAGGTTTATTGACTCTAGCCTGGCCCAGTGGGAGTGAGTATGGAGGAGCACGTGAGAGTTTTGTTATGTACTGGTGACCCGTCCAACATTGTTTTAGCCTCATGTCCAGTGCTGCCAGGATAGGCACCTGTCTACCATGACCCTGAACTGGATAAGTATGTACACAAAAAAAGTAAAAAATCATTTAAGCTTAAATTCTTAGACTAGTCCTAGCAATTGACAATTGACTACTAACAAATAGGAATAAAAAATAAGAGAGATGTGTTCACTAAAGACATTTGTCGAAGAACTTTCTCACACAGTACTTTTGTATCACCTCATTCTTGAAACAATCTTTTTTTACTCTAGAATCCCTGCAAGCACATCCATATACAGTGGTGTGAAAAACTATTTGCCCCCTTCCTGATTTCTTATTCTTTTGCATGTTTGTCACACAAAATGTTTCTGATCATCAAACACATTTAACCATTAGTCAAATATAACACAAGTAAACACAAAATGCAGTTTTTAAATGATGGTTTTTATTATTTAGGGAGAAAAAAAATCCAAACCTACATGGCCCTGTGTGAAAAAGTAATTGCCCCCTTGTTAAAAAATAACCTAACTGTGGTGTATCACACCTGAGTTCAATTTCCGTAGCCACCCCCAGGCCTGATTACTGCCACACCTGTTTCAATCAAGAAATCACTTTAATAGGAGCTGCCTGACACAGAGAAGTAGACCAAAAGCACCTCAAAAGCTAGACATCATGCCAAGATCCAAAGAAATTCAGGAACAAATGAGAACAGAAGTAATTGAGATCTATCAGTCTGGTAAAGGTTATAAAGCCATTTCTAAAGCTTTGGGACTCCAGCGAACCACAGTGAGAGCCATTATCCACAAATGGCAAAAACATGGAACAGTGGTGAACCTTCCCAGGAGTGGCCGGCCGACCAAAATTACCCCAAGAGCGCAGAGACGACTCATCTGAGAGGTCACAAAAGACCTCAGGACAACGTCTAAAGAACTGCAGGCCTCACTTGCCTCAATTAAGGTCAGTGTTCACGACTCCACCATAAGAAAGAGACTGGGCAAAAACGGCCTGCATGGCAGATTTCCAAGACGCAAACCACTGTTAAGCAAAAAGAACATTAGGGCTCATCTCAATTTTGCTAAGAAACATCTCAATGATTGCCAAGACTTTTGGGAAAATACCTTGTGGACTGATGAGACAAAAGTTGAACTTTTTGGAAGGCAAATGTCCCGTTACATCTGGCGTAAAAGGAACACAGCATTTCAGAAAAAGAACATCATACCAACAGTAAAATATGGTGGTGGTAGTGTGATGGTCTGGGGTTGTTTTGCTGCTTCAGGACCTGGAAGGCTTGCTGTGATAGATGGAACCATGAATTCTACTGTCTACCAAAAAATCCTGAAGGAGAATGTCCGGCCATCTGTTCATCAACTCAAGCTGAAGCGATCTTGGGTGCTGCAACAGGACAATGACCCAAAACACACCAGCAAATCCACCTCTAAATGGCTGAAGAAAAACAAAATGAAGACTTTGGAGTGGCCTAGTCAAAGTCCTGACCTGAATCCAATTGAGATGCTATGGCATGACCTTAAAAAGGCGGTTCATGCTAGAAAACCTTCAAATAAAGTTGAATTACAACAATTTTGCAAAGATGAGTGGGCCAAAATTCCTCCAGAGCGCTGTAAAAGACTCATTGCAAGTTATCGCAAACGCTTGATTACAGTTATTGCTGCTAAGGGTGGCCCAACCAGTTATTAGGTTCAGGGGGGCAATTACTTTTTCACACAGGGCCATGTAGGTTTGGATTTTTTTTTCTCCCTAAATAATAAAAACCACCATTTACAAACTGCATTTTGTGTTTACTTGTGTTACATTTGACTAATGGTTAAATGTGTTTGATGATCAGAAACATTTTGTGTGACAAACATGCAAAAGAATAAGAAATCAGGAAGGGGGCAAATAGTTTTTCACACCACTGTACACATACACAAATGCCCCTTAGCCTCCATACATAGGCATTCTTTGTTCCATTATTTAAAAAAAAAAAAGTTGGCAGTTTACCTCGAATCTGCAGATTTCAGATTCACTTTCAAGTGGTTGTCGTAAAGAAATGCTGTTTTTCCTGTGAAGGACAGTCGTCTCCTTGTTTCAGCTCCACTTTTAAAGAGGCACCCTCTTGAGCGCTGATTCAACAAAATTGGAGACAAGGTCATATAAAAACTTTTTTTTTTTTTTACTCTAATGAATGTCTGCCTTTACTAAATAATATTACTAAAGAAAGTGTGGTGTGTGTGTGTGTGTGCAGAAGGAACCTAAAAAGCCCACTCAGCAATGTGGAAGAAAATGGATATGCAGTAATTGCACACACATGCCTGTCTTAGCTTATGTCAGGCAGTCTTGGTGAGCCCTGCTAAAAGAATGAAAGGGAATCTCTGAAATATTTCTTTTTGTTATTTGAAAGGTAAATGGAAGTATATCCTTAGTGGTCATTTCATTTTGGATTTTTCATTATCTTCCTTAAGGATGGTGTAAATCTCTACAGCATTCTGAGCTTATAATTGGGAAGTGTGCTTATAAAAGTCATTTAAATTCACTCTAGACAGACTTTCTTAATGAATACTGTCTGAAAGTGCTTCACTTAACAATTAATAAAACTTCAATTTTGTTTAATTTTGCACTAATACACTAAAAGGACTTTATAGCCAGCCTGGTCCAGTACAGTAGTAATTGTGTAGGCATGCTCAAGTATTGCTGAGAAAAATGAAATGTCACAAATGAAGGGCAGGAATGTTGGTTGTGTAAAATAATATTGAAAATATGTTTATTTTGAATTTGAATGTTATGATCTAAAGATCCCAAGGAAAAGAGCAGGAATCAATCACTTTATCTTTAACACCCACCATACCACCTATCGTGACAATTCACATTTGCAATCTTTTTAAAGTAGTTTACAAACAACTAAGAAGACAGAACAAATACAACATAAATAAAATTCAGCTATGAAGAGTAAGTGGATATTGTACAGTAATGTATATAAGCTGGATAGAACTCTACATGAAAATTGTAAATATAATAATTTAGATGTAAAGTGCAATATTTGAATTTGAACTTTCAGACTTTTCAGGGGCAATGTATACTGCTTAAAAAAATTAAAGGAACAGTTTTTAATCCGAGTATAGCATCAAGTCAGTGAAACTTCTGGGCTATTGATCTGGCTGGTCAGTTAAGTAGCAGAGGGGGTTGTTAATCAATTTCAGCAGCTTTGGTGTTAATGAAATTAACAACAGGGGCACTAGAAGGGCAACAATGAGGCGATCCCCAAAACAGGACTGGTTTAACAGGTG
Organism: Erpetoichthys calabaricus; assembly: GCF_900747795.2. Classification (NCBI taxonomy): domain Eukaryota; kingdom Metazoa; phylum Chordata; class Cladistia; order Polypteriformes; family Polypteridae; genus Erpetoichthys; species Erpetoichthys calabaricus. The sequence continues at coordinate 257,576,947 of NC_041397.2, read as the reverse complement.
GAGGCCACTGACATTTTTCCCTCCTCATCTGTTTCTTTACTTCTTTTGCATTTGGCTACGATCAGTGTCACTACTGGTATCATGAGGCAATACCTGGACCCTGCAGAGGTGGCACAGGTAGTCCAACTTCTCCAGGATGGCACATCAATACGTGCCATTGCCAGAAGGTTTGCTGTGTCTCCCAGCACAGTCTCAATGGAGGAGATTCCAGGAGACAGGCAGTTACTCTAGGAGAGTTGGACAAGGCCATAGAAGGTTCTTAACCCACCAGCAGGACTGGTATCTGCTCCTTTGGGCAAGGAGGAACAGGATGAGCATTGTAGAGCCCTACAAAATGATCTCCAGCAGGCCACTGGTGTGAATGTCTCTGACCAAACAATCAGAAACAGAATTCATGAAGGTGGCCTGATGCCCAACATCCTCTAGTGGGCCCTGTGCTCACTGCCCGGAACTGTGGAGCTCAATTGGCATTTGCCATACAATACCAGAATTGGCAGGTCCACCACTGGCACCTTGTGCTTTTCACAGATGAGAGCAGATTCACCCTGAGCACATGTGACAGATGTGAAAGGGTTTGGAGAAGCCATAGAGAATGTTATGCTACTTGTAATATCGTTCAGTATGACCGGTGGAGGGAATAAATGTGACCATTTCTAGTCAAAATGTACCCCTAAAAGGTTTTTGATATTTCTTGATGATTTCTTAAATTCATAGCCAGAAGGTTTAACAAAATATTCAGCTTATTCCACAAATAACCTTAGTGCCATATACAGGTGTTAAAAATACTGTAAAATCTACACAGATTATTGTCGAAACGGAACACACATGAAATGCATTTGTTCCAAATGACGATCTATTATTTCCGCTCTAAAACTCCAGCACTTCACTCCCAGATAATCAAGGCATGAGCTGGGAGAACTTTGTGCATGGTCTGCGGTGGTGGGGGGATGGAATAGCAGGCTGCTTGCTGCTTGTCTTTATCGGCACATTTACAGGACAAAAGTTGCTGACGGAGAGGTGTGATGGGATTTAAGGTGGGCCGGATCTACGAGTTTTTTCGTAGACTCTGGTAATTCTATTGTTAATGGATCTGTTGATGGGGTTGGTTTGTTTCCTAAGCACAATCGGAGATGCCCAATGTACAGTATAGGGATGATAGACGTCCTGTCTTTGTAAGCTGTTGCATAACGTTAGGTCACTGTAAAGACCCTGCTGCACTGGACCACCTTGTGCTGGGGTGTTCCAGATCATAACTCTGCTCTCTTTTCTCTCTCTTTATACTGTACAGTAAATGTGTACAGTTGGGAATAATTAGAAAATCTTATCATTCACAGATTCATGTATCCTTTCCACCTCCTGGTTGTATTCAAACAGTATCAACTTCTCACAGAACAGCTGTGAAACAAAGAAGGAATGTTTTTAATTTTTTTCCTTGATGATTGTATCAGAACAATTTGAGTTTTGGAGGCCAGAGCCTATCCTGCCAGCATTGGACACAAAGCAGAAAATTGCCCTGGACAGGGCACCATTCCATCAGAGTGATCCCTCACATACACACCCTTACTCACATTACTCAAAAAATTAAGTAACATTTCATTTATTAAATTTTAAATAAAGATTATCCAAAACTGCAAAGATAGTCCAAATACAGTATAGAAGTTTCAAAAAATTCAAACCTTGAATGAAAAATTCAAAGAAACAAATCTAAATACAAAACATTCAAAATAAAAACCAAAATACAACAGAAAGAACAAAAGCAACCAACCCAATCCATAATCCAAAATTTAAAGTCATAAAATAAGAGCAAACAACAAAAGAAATCAAAAAGATTAAAACTACTGTAAATGGTCAAAAGGACAGACACCACTTAAGAAAGGTGAAATACAAAGAGGACCAAATAGAACTTAAAGCAACAGGCTCCTTAATTGGGTCAAGGGAAAAATTAAAATAAAAGTAAACCAAGACAAACAAGGGGATGGAGGAAAGCAACAAAAAAGACAAAATAAAAATACAGAAGCTAAATCTTAACAGACATTATGGATTTCAATATCTATTGTAAGTTTAGCTTAACTTGTATTTGTATACACTGTAAATGATGTGATTTGCATTACTATGGTAAACTTACCTTGACAGCATCTGCTCCCTACACCATCTTCCTCAACTCTGTGTCCCTGGTGGTTCAATGGGTGGTCCAAGAAAGTTTTTGAGATGGGTTTAATGGGCTACTCCATTCCTGTCCAAAATTAATTTGAATTTGGGAGGTGATTTGGGGCAAAGGCTCACTGGCTGGAAGATAGAGATGCCTGACAAGAGAGACAGAGAGAGATAAAAAGGATTTGGGGGCAAAGTTAAAGGTTTACTGGGATTGTCTTGTGGAGCATACTTTTTAAAGTTTCCCTTTGTTCATCTTTCCATTGTGTTTTGATTAATGAAACCAACTAATTTACATACTTTGTGAATAATTTTAATTCCAGGCCAACAAGTTATTAGATTACACAGCACACAGTGTCATTTGACTTCTTGTGAACTGCCTTTTCAGTTCATCCTTTTGGTATGTTAGTGAAAACCTTGACTGAAATTGGGGAAGCGTCTTTGCAATTCCTTTCATTCTCATCCCGCTGAAGAGTAAAGGCTTCTCACAGCTCGGTGTTAAGAGCAAATGAGAAAAAAGAAATTCCAAAAGGCAGTTAAGGATAAACCTGACCGAAAAGACAACAGTCAAATCTGAGAGATCTTTTAGTATCTCAGCAGAAAGAGAACAGTTAAACAGGCAGTTTGGCTTTAACACTGCACACATTAATTTACTGTGTGAGTAACATTTTCCCAGTTTAGGTGATGTTAAAAGTGGGACCTCTCAGGAATCTGTACTAGGACTTCTATACTATTTAGTTTTAAATAAATTATCTGGAGTGAAATATTAGTAAGAAGCTGCTTAAGTTTGCAGATGAAAACAATTTAAGGAGACTGGTGAATAACATGAAATCAGCAAAATCATTACAGGAGAACCTGGAAAGTATTTAGAGTTGGCAGACACAAGGCTAATAACATTTAATTTAAATTAGATATAATAACATAGGCCTTGCCATGGCAGAAGGGCTTGCGTGGTCTAGTGATCCTCGGAGCTATATTGTCGGAAGCTACATGCTCCTGGTAGGGTTTCCCAAGGCAAACAGGTCTGAGGTGAAGATCCAGACTAATTTAATCCTGAGACCCCACATGGATTTTAATCAAGGATCGGCATTTCCCTTGCCCAGGAAAGGGTACCCGGGGTCCCACCCTGGAGCCAGGCCTGGGGGAGGGGCTCGCTGGCGAGCGCCTGGTGGCTGGACCTTTGACCACGGCTCAGCCTGAAGGAGCAATGTGGTTCCGCTCTCTTGTGGGCCCACCACCTTCAAGAGAGGCCATGGGGTCGGGTGCAATGTAATATGGGTGGTGGCCGAAGGCGGGAGCCCTGGCGTTCCGACCCTCGGTTACCGAAACTGTCTCTTAGGACATGGAATGTTACCTCTCTGGCGGGGGAAGGAGCCTGAACTGGTGCGAGAGGTTTAGAGGTACTGGCTAGATATAGTCGGGCTCACCTCTACACACAGTCTGGGCTCTGGAACCATTCCTTTTGAGAGAGGCTGGACTTTGTTCCACTCTGGAGTTGCTGTGGGTGAAAGGCGTTGGGTAGGAGTGGGCTTGCTTTTGGCCCCCTGGCTCAAGGCCTGCACATTGGGGTTCTCCCCATTGGACAAGAGGGATGCTTCCCTGTGCCTTCAACTTGGGGGAAGGACTCTGACTGTTGTTTGCACTTATGCGGTGAATGGCAATTCAGAGTACCCAGCCTACGTGGAGTCCCTGGAGGAAGCGCTGCGAAGCGCAGCTCCTGGGGACTCTGTTGTCCTGCTGGGAGACTTAAACGCTCATGTCGGCAATGACAGTGAAACCTGGAGAGGTGTGATTGGGAGGAACAGCCTCCCCGATCTAAACTCAAGTGGTGTTCAGTTGTTGGACTTCTGTGCTGGCCATGGATTGTCCATAACGAACATCATGTTCAAACATAAGGGTGTTTCCTAAGTGCACTTGGCGCCAGGATGCCCGAGGTCGCAACTCGATGATCAACTTTGTAATCGTATAATCGGATCTGCAACCTTATGTCTTGGACCCTCTGGTCCGGCAAAACTTCAATCTCATTCTGAGGAAGGCGAAGGACATTGAGTCTGAATAGGCCATGTTCTGAGCCTCCATTGTCGAAGCAGCAGAACGGAGCTGTGGCTGCAAGGTTGTCGGTGCCTCTCGTGGCGGCAATCCACGAACCCGGTGGTGGACACCCAAGGTCCGAGAGGCCATTAAGTTGAAGAAAGAGTCCTATGGTCAACCAGTGGGACTCCAGAGGCAGCTGAGGGGTACCGGCGGGCCAAGCGTGTGGCGGCATTGGCTGTTGCAGAGGCAAAAACTCGGGCATGGGAGGAGTTTGGGGAAGCCATGGAAAATGACTTTCGGTCGGCACCAAAAAGGTTTCGTCAAGCGCCTCAGGAGGGGAAAGCAGTGCTCCACCAACACTGAGTACAGTGGAGATGGGACCCTGCAGACGTTATTGACCAGTGGAATGAATACTTCGAGGATCTTCTCAATCCCACCAGCATGTCTTCCTTAGAGGAAGCAGAGCTGGAGGACACCTTGGGGGGGGGGGGGGGGGGGGGGGGGGGGTCAGTCCATATCAGGGGCAGAGGTCACCGAGGTAGTTAAAAAGAAGCTCCGAGGTGGTGGGGCCTCAAGGCTCTGGATGTTGTGGGGCTGTCATGGACATCGGGGGCAGTGCCTCTGGATTGGCAAACCAGGGTGGTGGTCCCCCTTTTTAAGAAGGGTGACCGAAGAATGTGCTCCAACTATAGGGGGATCACACTCCTCAGCCTCCCTGGTAAGGTCTATTCAGGGGTGCAGGAGAAGAGAGTTCGGTCGATAGTCGAATCTCGAATTCAAGAGGAACAATGCAGATTCCGTCCCAACCGTGGAACACTGGACCAGCTCTACACCCTGTTTTGTGGATATGGAGAAGGCATTCGACTGTGTCCCTCGAAGCATCCTGTGGGGTGTGCTCCAAGAGTACAGGGTACAAGGCTCGTTGTTACGAGCCATTCAGTCCCTGTACAGGAGGAGCAGGAGCTTGGTCTGCATTGCCGGTAATAAGTTGAACTCATTTCCTGTTGAGGTTGGACTCCGCCAGGGCTGCCCTTTGTCACCAATTCTGTTCATAAGTTTTATGGACAAGAATTTCTAGGTGCAGCCAAGGAGCGGAGGGGGTCTGGTTCGGTGACCTCAGAATCTCGTCTCTGCTATTTGCGGATGACGTGGTTCTGTTGGCTTCATCAGACAGTGACCTCCAGCTCTCACTGGAGCAGTTCGCAACAGAGTGTGAAGCGGCGGGGATGAGAGTCAGCACCTCTAAATCCGAGGCCATGGTTCTCTACCGGAAAAGGGTGGAATGCTCTCTCCAGGTTGGGAACACATTACTGCCTCAAGTGGAGGAGTTCAAGTATCTCGGGGTCTTGTTCACGAGTGAGGAAAGAATGGAGTGGGAGGTTGACAGACGGATCGGTGCAGCATCCGCAGTAATGCGGGCACTGCAACGGTCCGTCATGGTGAAGAGAGAGTCGATTTACCAGTCGATCTACGTTCCTACCCTCACCTATGGCCACGAACTTTAGGTAGTGACCGAAAGAGCAAGATTGCAGACACAAGCAGCTGAAATGAGTTTTCTCTGTAGGGTGGCAGGACTTTCCCTTAGAGATAGGGTGAGGAGTTCAGTTATCCGGGAGAGACTCGGAGTAGAGTCGCTGCTCCTCCGCATTGAGAGGACCCAGTTAAGGTGGTTTGGGCATCTGGTCAGGATGCCCCCTGGACGCCTCCCTAGGGGGGTGTTCTGGTCATGTCCCACTTGGAGAAGGCCACGGGGCAGACCCAGGACACGCTGGAGGGATTATATCTTCTGGCTGGCCTGGGACCGCCTCGGGGTCCCCCCAGAGGAACTGGAGGAGGTGGCCGGGTAGAGAGGGAGGTCTGGGCTTCCCTGCTTAGGCTGCTGCCCCTGCGACCCGACTTCGGATAAGCGGTGGACAATGGATTGATGGATACATAACAGAAAGGTATGGAATTTGAAAGTACGTAATATGGGGAAGACTTGCTGTAGAAATCACAGTGAACTTGTCACTGTCCTCGCCCATTGAACAGAAGTGACTAAGAAGGCTAACAAAATGTTAAGTTACATTGTATGACATGTCAAGAAAATTCTGTTGTTGTTTATGTTTTTACATTGATTTTGGAAGTAAATCCATCCATCCATCCATCCATCCTCCTCCACTTATCCAAGGTCGGGTCGCGGGGGCAGCAGCTTGAGCAGAGATGCCTAGACTTCCCTCTCCCCAGCCGCTTGTATTCGCGATCTCGTTCTTTCAGTCACTACCCATAGCTCAAGACCATAGGTGAGGGTAGGAACATAGATCGACTGGTAAACTGAGAGCTTTGCCTTACGGCTCAGCTCCTTTTTCACCACGACAGACCGATGCAGAGCCTTCATCACTGCGGACGCCGCACTGATCCGCCTGTCAATCTCACGCTCCATTCTTCCCTCACACGTGAACAAGACCTCGAGATACTTGAACTCCTCCACTTGAGGCAGGATCTCACTCCCAACCCTGAGAGGGCATTCCACCCTTGGAATGTAAAATCAATTTTAATTTTATATAACACAGTGACTTTATAAACAGCAGATATAATTTTGTAACGCGGAGAAATCATGCAATACATGCTTTTGCAGAGATGAACAAATGTGAGACAGAGAAAGGAGAGAATGGAGAAAGCAACCCTCATCCTGTAGGGGTGCAACCATTTTCTTAATTTGTTTTTAATTTCTAGTGTTAATTAAATGACTAGCTTCATCTTTCTGTTTTCAGCCTGGGTTTACTCTTCAATGAAATTTTTAATTTGCTTACTTGTGGCTTGGCCTTTTTTAAAGAAGTAACTATTCCAAATTTAGATTTTTTATATTATGTATTATTTATTTGTAGTTCTATGCAATGTTGGGAGTAACATGTTAAAGTAACATACATTACATATTCACATAGTAATGAGTAATGTAATATTTATTTTCTTTAAGTAAAAATACCTCCATTACTTAAAAAAAGCATATGTTACTATGAAAGATTATTCTTGGCATTACAAAAAAAAAAGAACTACTACATTATTTGGCAGAGGTACTGCCTTTTTACACAAAGGTGTTGCCTGCTGTAGTATCCTGCGAGTGTGTGCTTCTGCCATCTTGTGACAGCTAGTAAAGAAGGGGTTAAGCACATGTGTCGCATACAATCAAATGGAAAAAAAAAACAATAAAAATTCTAAGTATACTTATGTAATGTATTTAGTTCCTTCTTGTTGTTAGAAATGAGTAACGTAACTAAGTTACATTTAAAAGCAGCGTCCCACAGCACCACTTCTATGCACTGTTCAGGTTTATTAATTTTCTAAAAAGAGGCCAGCTGACCAGAGCAGTAATCCAGATAGCATTTGCACATGTATGTTCATCAAATATTTACATAGAAATAAGTAATTGTAGATTAAGCATCTATATAATAAATTGATTTTTTCAGTAAAGTGAAATATACATTGCTGCGGTGGGTTGGCGCCCTGCCCGGGATTGGTTCCTGCCTTGTGCCCTGTGTTGGCTGGGATTGGCTCCAGTGGACCCCCGTGACCCTGTGTTCGGATTCAGCGGGTTGGAAAATGGATGGATGGATGGAAATATACATTGATAGAATTTTCTGAGTAGAGAGCATGGGAGAAGCTGCCCATTTGGTTCACTTTGTCCAAAAACTGTAAGAACTGTCCTAATATTAAGAAAATTGATGGGATAAAAAAAGCAACTGCTAATGCCCTCCAAGACATGGTAGAGAGGAAAGTGACTTTTGTGCATTAAAGGCTGTGACAACAATAAGCATTTCCTAGATGAGTAAAACCAGCACTAGTGGGTACTTCTGAGGCTGCAGAACAAGAGCTGCTATGGATAAAAGAAGCTCAATTAACAGCAGCCATTACGTTCAATTTGAGAAATTGGTTAAAATGAAACATTTAGATCACTGTGGAGCGTCACTTGAAATATGTATCAGATTAAAGGCAAAAAGACATCAGTGCCATACTCTACCTAATCTGGCACATAATGTAATGAAAACAATCTTATATCTGCCATTTGTGCTAAAAGAACCGTACTGGGTATGTGATATCAAGCCTGCTTAGTCCAGTTAAGAGCTCAGGAGGCAGGACACTGGGCACAATCTGCAGATCCTGCCTGAGCAGGGGCGTCCATTACGGTATATTGTGCTTAGCTTAAAAGACTGAGGTGGAAAAATATGAATCTTACACACAGATCAGGGTCAAATCTTTATCACTGCAAATTTTATTCTTGACCAGTTATAACTTCAGAATCAATACCTAACTAAATGACTAACAAAAACCAAGTATTCAAATGTGTACTGAAATGTTCATAAAAGATATATCATTGAAATAAAAACTGACATGAAGATAGTCGAGCTACTGTAGCTTAATGCATCATTTTCATATTTTATTTCATTAGAGGAATACTTAAAAGAAAACAATCATTTTAAAAGCAGGGGTTTTCCAAGTAATAAGGGCAGATCATTAAGCCAATATTCGAGTGATTGATTTGAAAGTGGCTTACTTGTTTTTACTGGATGATATGTTTGTGTTGTGTTGTGTTTGGCATTGTATGCTGTAATGTTCAGGATTGTTTGTTAGGAGACTTTCTTTCTTTCCTTCTTTCCAATTGTGATGTGCTTGTGGCACAAACAGACAGTAGGGGGCAGTGAAAGCAAACCACATCAGCCAAGGCAGCTTTAATTTCAAGTAAAGCTTATTGACATAAGGAAAGCTATCCTACAAGGATTTTGGTATTTTTACTAATAAAATAATGCAATATGCTAAAATTGACAATATAATTGTCTTTAAATTAATGTCTATGTATATGTTTTTACAGAATTTTATGAGGTTTCGGGTGCTCCCTTTAACACAGCAGATCATCTTCTTCCATATCTTTCTGTCTTCTGAATCTTGTTCTGTTACAGCCATCACCTGCATGTCCTCTCTCACTACATCCATAAACCTACTGTTAGCCCTTCCTCTTTTTCTCTTACCTGGCAGCTCTATCCTTAGCAACCTTCTCCCAATATACCCAGCATGTCTCCTCTGCACATGTCCAAACCAACGCAATCTCGCCTCTCTGACTTTGTCTCCCAAATGTCCAACTTGAGCTGACCCTCTAATGTCCTCATTTCTAATCCTGTCCATCCTCGTCACACTCAGTGCAAATCTTAGCATCTTTAACTCTGCCACCTCCAGCTCTGTCTCCTGCTTTCTGGTCAATGCCACCGTCTCCAACCCATATAACATAGCTGGTCTCACTACTGTCCTGTAGACCTTCCCTTTCACTCTCGCTGATACCCGTCTGTCACAAATCACTCTTGACACTCTTCTCCACCCATTTCACCCTGCCTGCACTCTCTTTTTCACCTCTCTTCCACAATCCCCATTACTCTGTACTGTTGATCCCAAGTATTTAAACTCATCCACCTTCGCCAACTCTACTCCCTGCATCCTCACCATTCCATTGACCTCCCTCTCATTCACACACGTATATTGTGCCTTGGTCCTACTGACCTTCATTCCACTCCTCTCTACTTTTCCAGGGTCTCCTAAACCTGCTGCCTACTATCGCTACAGACCACAATGTCATCAGCAAACATCATAGTCCATGGGAATTCCTGTCTAAACTGGTCTGTCAACCTGTCCATCACCATTGCAAATAAGAAAGGGCTCAGAGCCGATCCCTGATGTAATCCCACCTTCACCTTGAATGCATCCATCACTCGTACCGCAGACCTCACCACTGTCAGACTTCCCTCGTACATATCCTGTTCAACTCTTACGTACTTCTCTGCCACTCCCGACTTCTTCATACAATACCACAACTCCTCTCGAGGCCCCCTGTCATATGCTTTTTCCAGGTCCACAAAGATGCAATGCAACTCCTTCTGGCCTTCTCTAAACTTCTCCATCAACATCCTCAGAGCAAACATCACATCTGTGGTACTTTTTCCTGGCATGAAACCATACTGCTGCTCACTAATCATCACCTCCCCTCTTAATGTAGTTTCCAGTACTCTTTCCCATAACTTCATGCTGTGGCTGATCCATTTTATCCTTCTGTAGTTACTGCAGTCCTGCACATCCCCCTTATTCTTAAATATACAGTTTTATTTTTTTACTCTGTCTAAATCTAAAATTATAAGACATGCACATGAGTGTTAACATGGCAGCCGGTCACGTTTTACACACAGCACTCATGTTTCTTAAATGCCTTTGCTTAACAAAACTATATATAACGCAATTTGTTATCTTTTCTTTTTACAAATCTTCTGGTATGTGTGAATTCATCGATGAACGGAAGGCACTGAATTGCAAACCCCTTTTCAAATCAAATCCAATCCAATACGTATAGTGCAAATTGTAGTGTAATGCTCAGTTAGAGAAGTTCAAGAAAAATATAAATATATAAATTAAAAAAAACACACACACAAACACAAACTTTAAAATTTCTAGTGCTTTCCTTTGTAAATAAGCTGTACAGTATCCAGGTGAAGATTCCAAGGAAAGTCAACGTAGAAGTTTCTGTGGTCAGGATCTACAGTTTCCATGAACTTCTGGAGCTGTGTATGCATGAAGAGTGGCATGGTGACACAGTGGATTGGCACTGCCCTGCTGCTTTGCACTTCCATTTCTCATGTCCTCCTCCTTTTAGAATTGTTATTTCTCTGTCTCTCTGGGTTTTAAATCCTCCTTCCAGTAATTTCTGTGCAATATAATTTTAGATTTGCCTGTAAGTGTGCCTTAGGGTTGGTTGGAGCACCCAATACTTGATTGCATAAATAGATGCTGTATGCAAACAAAGTTCAAAGATTGCACATGTAAAGTAAGTCCCCATCAGACCCATTTGTAAGATGCACAGATGTCAAAGTGACTGGAGGGGCAGAGAGGCTGAGAGAGCGATAGCCTGCTTCTGAGTAATATTATAACCTCCACGTTGAGCTGAAGACAAGTGATAAGCGTGCACAGCTGAGCAAGATAAAGTTCCCTTTAGCTGAAGTGGATGAGCTGCTGCTCCTTCTACCTAGAAGGCCCAGGGTTCAAGGGCAGGCTTGCTGCGCGATAACAGGAAATGGAGAGGGATGGGACCAAAGGAGACCTGACGGTGTGATTTCTGCTTCACGGCTGCCATTTTACCAGTGAGTGGGGGGGGTTCACTAACGCAGCCATTAAGCGAGATTTGTGAAACTTTCTGGATCAGTTTGAATGCAGTAGTATATGTCTTTGGATCTTTGGTTCTTTATATGTGGTCTGCTGTTTTCCCCACAATATCTTAATGTCTTAGCATGATGGAATTTTAAAAACTTATTTATCACACAAAAAAAATCAACCAGTCAGTAGGACTGTCTGCAGTCATTGAGACAGCTGCATTACGATTTACACTTAAAGCAAGTTTTTTTTTAAATATGCACACTTACTGTATTACAAATATCATTTAATTTTATTAAGTCTCACATCATTTTTATATTTACTGCCTTTTCCGATTCTTGATTAAAGTATGCCATTATACGACAGATTATTCTGGCAGTTGTCAGCACAAGGCAGTCCCCAGACGTGTACGGGATGAAAGCACAATAGCTTTGTCCCACCCCTACAGGGCTAATTTAGGTTTGCCAGCCAACCTAACAGCATGACATCTGTGGTGTGGCAACAATGGCTCTTAAACTTTTGCTCATTTAATGCCTCCTTTGGACATATTCCAGTATCAAACAACACCCTTTTCCTTCATTTTTAGCAGCCTGCACATTTTTTCTCCATAGACAGTCTCATGGCAGCCAATGGAGATGAGCTGAAGCTTTTCATGTATTGTAGAGCTGGTCACATCCACGTCCAGACTCGTCCTCAGGCCCCACCAGTCTCTTTAGAGCCAACAAAGACGTGTGTAGCTGTGTCACGAATTGTATCTCTTGTGATGCCCGCATTCAGACTTATGAAAAGCACAGTCCACCATGAGCTCTCATTCCAACAAGATCTCTTTGTTTTGAAACACGAGCTATTTGAACACCGGGTTCGATACAGAAGAGCGCCCCTCCACCCAACTTTCCCAGCTGGCAGTTTGAACTGGCATCCAAGCAACCAGTTCTACCAGCTCTACCAGTAACATGGAATGCTCCAACTTTTTGAAGCTGCATGTTGCTCACTGTGTGATCTTTAATTCACTGAACACAATCTGCTTCTCCTTCTACTTATAGATGTAAACATTAAAAAAAGGCCGATTAACACTGACAGGACAGACGGATAATTAATGCTCATTGGATGCTAAAAAGAGATGTCTTAACTGACATTTGTTTAATCCGCTACCAGCTGCACCCTCTCATCCTGCATCAGTCTCCAAAACTAAAAACCTCAAATAGCAGGACACCACTGTTTTGTCAGCAATAATAATAAAAAAACACCCCCACTGACCTACTTTAAAACAAGAGAAACTGGCAGCAGACGGGAGCGGCTCAGCCAATTGGCGCAGCGCAAATGTGTGAAACAGCTGTTAGAACCGCACAGTGTGATGCTGACACACCATCTTTAGTCAAAAGCCTTAACTAAAGGCACAATTAAAAATCATTTGTGCTCCCTGCACTTGTCCAGCACTGCTCAGGCTCGGATACTCCTGTGGTCCATTTATGGCAATCAAGAAACAAACCCGGTCTCCTACGCTGTAATTTTTCTCCCTTGTCTGTGGCACGTCAGAGCTCATGTTGAATAATTTCACTTTTGTACCCATCTGTTGGCTCTACTGCAGTCATAAATTCTTTTTTAAGCGTCAATGTTCACCTTTGTGTCCATGGAGTCAGTCTTTTTACAAACACTTGCCTGTTTTTACCCATTCATTTTCCAAACCCGTTCATTCTAATCTCACTTCACTGAAAGCCCTGTGTTGTCCTAAAGGCATCAGGCACAAGACTGAAAACAATCCTTGCCGGGAGATGAACAACCCATCGCAGGAGAGCTTAAGCATACCGTATATACTCGTGGAGAAGTTCTCCCACGGAGAAGTCGGGACTTGGTTTTACCGTATAATTTCTGTTTTTTTATAATACTGGTCATACAAGTCGAATGTGGAAAACTCACGCTATTGGTCCAAGAGATTATGATATGCTAACGCCCACCTGAGAGAGTAACCACGGCGCACACGGCCTTTTTTTCCATGTGGGTGCAGCAATGCGCTCTATCAGCGTGTGCTCCTAACCTCTCTTTCTGTCTCTCTCTATTGTGCCAACATGACCAAACTATTCCGAAGTAACATTTGCACTGATTTATGTTTTTTTGTATCTCACACCCTCATACACCTTTATGATAAGAGCATCCCTTATCTATGATGGAGCATTCGACCAGAAGAAAATATGAAGCTGGTTTTAAATTAAAAGTCGTTAAAGTAGCAAAAGAAATTGGTAACTGCACTGCTGCAACAAAATTCGATGCGTCTGAGAAACTGATGAGAGATTGGAGGAGACAAAAAGATGTACAAAAAAAAAATGAAGTGTCGCATTTTTGAATGGGTGTATAAGTCGGGGTCTGATTTTATGATCGAATTTTCGGGTTTCAAGACCCGACTTATACGCGAGTATATACGGTACATCCTGCAGCTGGCAGTGGCAAACTGGACAATGACAGAAATCAGGCTGCGATTAGAACTCCATCCATTATCCAATCCGCTATATCCTAACTACAGGGTCATGGGGGTCTGCTGGAGCCAATCCCAGCCAACACAGGGCACAAGGCAGGAAACAAACCCCGGGCAGGGCGCCAGCCCACCGCAGAGGATTAGAACTCCCCTCCTGGAGCTGTGAGACACTGACGTTAACAACTCTGCCTCCCCTGCCTGTTTTCATGCGTATTCATTTTTTTTTTCTTTTGCAAATCTTTGTGCAAATATGCATTTTATTTATGTAACCTTCATGCTCATCTCTACCTCTCACCTGGATCAGCTGGTACATCCAGAAGACAAGCAAGAAGAGCTCTGCTCCAAAAAACATTTTTTTGTGATACCCAAAAAGAGCAGGAAGCTCCATTAAAGGCATCCTTGTGATTTTTACCTCCACACTTGCATTAGGTTCGAGGTGTCACTGCACCAAAGAACCAGCATTATGAACTTGCTCGATCCATTCATGTTTCACTTCAAAGGCTGCCGTTGCAACACAATGAGCCAGCTACACCATTTTCTCTAAACTGGGCATCTCAGCTTCCTTCTCGAGCACATCATCAGCTCTTCTGCAAAGTTAACCAATATCGCCTCACCTATCCATGTTTGAAATCTTATCTTTTGTATCACAAAGATCATCCAGCACCCAGAAAGCAGCTCTGGATAGGGCGCCACATAATCACACACATAAGGCCATTCTGCTTCCTTACCAGTCTACACGTCTGCCATCAGTGCTTCAAGTCTTGTGGACTTGCAATTGCAAGTTGCAATATCAGTGAAACTTAAAAAACACGAGTGTTTCATCTCGTCAGTGACTGATACAGTATATGACGCAACCTTCTCAAAGACCATGCTGGCTCTTAATAAGACTTAAAAACTCCAATGATGGATGACGTTAAAATTGGAGCTACCGATCGTGCATGCCACCACGTAACAAGACCAGAATGAAGGCTTTGTTTGTGTTACATTGCATAAATGTGCAGCAATTGGCTACAGGTAAATGGAATCCTGATCAGGATGGCAAGCCCTGCTGCCTTGTGCCCAAGTGAGGTACTGAGATAATGGAAAGACTTAAATGAACTACTGACAAGAGGACCAGCATCTATTCATTGAAAAAGAGATCTGCACTTGCCCAGTCTGAAAGGAGACCCAAGTAAAGTGCCAGTTTAAGACAAACTCCAAGTAAGTTGGGGGTAAGACTGTTCCCTCAACTCCCCTCCAGTTCTACGGTGACTTCAGCCCATCAGCCTCTCTCCAACCCCCCCCAAACCCCCTTTTCACTGGAGGCTTCACCCTTTTGCTTCCCCAGCAGGGAACAAAGCAGAGGAAAAGTAAGGCCCCATAGACCCCGACCAAGGAGTAGAGAAATCCTGGCAGATCTGGACATTGTCCTTGGTGCATCTCACTGGAAGAGACATCCCAACATGTCTTCTCAGAAACCTCCTAAGGCACAGGCCCCAATGGTGCCCTGGCACAAGAATTAAGAGACTTCTTGCCCATGAGCAGCCTTTCATACCACTAGATACTTTACAGACTCTTTCCTGGCATCTACTCCCATGAGCCAGACCATGAACTGTGTAAAGGACGTGCTTTGGGGTGTGCTTGTGGTCAGAAGGGAGAAGGTGTCAGCCCGGAATTGTCTCTCTTATACAGCCAGGATGAAAAAAAAAATGATAGGATATTAACCCCCCAACCCCGATTGTCAGGAAAATCTGACGCTGGAAGTGTCACAAAACTTTGTGGGCACTGAGCCCATCATTGCTTCACATGGCGACTTGCAGTTAGTGGTTTGTGAATCAAACCCTGGTCCTGGGAATTGTGAATGCTGAACCTTCTCCTGTCTGAGTGAAATATGAAATTGTAATTCATTTATTAAATTCAATTTATTTGTAATTTGCTGCTGGAGTCTTAAAACATGGCATGACCACATGCTGTAAGTCCATTTTAGAGTGATCTTCATAACTCCGCCGATATTTGGATGTACAAAGCTGGCCGATGCTGCCTCCCTTTAAACCCATGTAGCTCTTTAAACCACACATCTAGTTGGCACACGCCTGCCATGCTTATCACACACTTGTGAATGTTGTGCTTACCGTGAAAGGTACTTGGCACGCTGCAGGTTCCAGTCACGCCAATTAAAACGCCAGGATAACAGGTTAGGCTACGGGATTTAAAGACCTGCTGTTGTGCATTTGCTGGTCACTGTTGCACTGGTCATGTTGCACAAGCAAAGCCTTTCCGAGTGTAAGTGACAAGCAGACGCACACAGAAACGTAGCCCCTGTCCGACAGTGTTGTCTCTGGTGGCTTTTGTTAAATAAAGTGTCGGCTAAGCTTGTGTTGTATAGCAGTAAGCACTCGTGTTTTACAGTGTGCAGTTTTATTTCAGGTTAATTTTTCTTTCATCTCCATACAGTTTAATTCAATTAATTCGATAACAACAACAAGCCTTTAGTGATTACAATTCATTTCTTTTTATATATACAGAGTTTATCGCTGTCTCTCCTAGCGCCTCTTGCTCACTCATCAGAGTGGGGCTGTTCATAGCCCAGTCGTGCCGCCGAAGGGAAGTGGGCCCAGAATGTCCTGGCCAGCTCGTCCATCTTTTCGTAGCCAGCGTGAGAGCGGAGTTGTTCCACCCAGGCAAAGAAGTCCGAAGCCGAGTAGCTCCAGTTGGGCATGTCGCGCTTCTCCCGACTCACTGTATTGGGAAACAAAGCAAAAGTTCCAGGCCGAGTTTTGTTTGAATTATGTAAATGTATTATGAGAATCAAACCGCCATTTGTCACAAAGAGATGTTCTTCAGAATACTTAAAGTGGCCCACTTGTACTGGACAGTGTACCTTTGAACATTAAAAATACAAATCTCTCCAACTCTGAAGTGAATTTATATGCTGCGGCTTCATTTTGTGAGGTCTGTCGGACACTTTCCCAGTAGGGGAGCGCCATGCCAGTGTGCCAGTGCTGATCTGGCACAGTGCACTTGATGCTGATTGGTGGAGCACAGCTGAAGAGGAAGGACTTGAGGCCATTACAATGTGTGTGGCCTCCCTGAAAAGTCTGTCCAGCAGGGCTTTAAAATCCAGAACAAAATGTCTGAAATGTGCTCAACCAGTAAAACAGATTATAGTTTAAGTAATGCAAAGGGAGCCGAAGGCAAAATAAACGGCACCTGACGCATAAACAGGACGGGGGAGCCGAGCGGCGCCGCCATTCACCGGCCAGTCAGACTCGGCTCTCCCACAATCTCCCCATCACGTCGTTATGAATTTAAAAACTGTTTTCTCTGAACATCATTTATCTCCCATGTAGTGGATTTTGCTTTCTTTGTCTGAAAACAACTGTCATTGCCAATTTTATGTTAAGCAAGCAAGAAGGCCGTGCATGTCAGTAACTTGAATATGAGGGACAGACTGAGAGCCCATGGAGCTGTGCAGTGAACTACGAACACGAAAGGAGCGGCGCACACAACACTCACCTTTGTCGTCCACTTGATCTGCACCTGAGCAAAGAACAAGAGAATACGTTTATAACAAACAAATCTTTATATTAATACTGACTTTACATGTCATATATGGAATACATGTGTACACAAATACTGTACATGTATGGAGATGAAGTCATGTAAACACACGTAATGTACAGTCCTTACAAACACACACTCGCCTTCCACATGTGTCGCTCCTAAGCTGTTGTGTGTCTTTTATTTGACTTTAATCCTTCCATCCATTTTCCAACCTGCTATATCCCAATACAGGGTCACGGGGGTCTGCTGGAGCCAATCCCAGTCAGCACAGGGCGCAAGGCAGGAACCAATCCTGAGCAGGGCGCCAGCCCACCGTAGTATCTGACTGAAGAGAACACGTTGACACCATAATGCGTCTTTTTTCCCAGGGTCCCTTTGGGAGGCGCTCATCTCAATCTATTCCTGTTATTTTATAGTTGACAGTAACAAGTGGTAGGTGGGCACTGCCCTGACATGCAAACTGTTCAGATGTTTCAGTTGAAATTTGCCTCTAATGGTGGCTTACACCTGCCCAGTAATAAGGACTGATGGTTAAGGTGGTCCACAGACGTTTCTATAGCACAGACCGTTCAGGGCTTCTTTGTGTTATTCTGGGCACTTCCACCAGACTGGCATTAGCGTCTAGGACTGTGTGTGCAGTCCTGCGTGGCACAGACAGCCTCGTCTCCTGCCATCACCCCTGTGTGACTTAGGCTCTGCCTGAGAGGTTCTGCTGCTTTTCTGGCCAGTGCCCACCCGACCTTATCATTAAACAAATTTATATTTAAGGACTTTACATAAGTGTGTATTATTCATTTTTGTGTGTTTTTGCACTTTGGACTTCACCCTTTATATGAACATATGCCATTGAATATATATTGCTATTCCAGATTCCCTCCTCCAGGTGGGATAATTCAGTAACTGCCATTCCCAGAAGACAGCCTTGGTGGCAGTCAGGCGTTTTTCACAAAACAATCCGAAGCAGCGGGGCAGTCCAGTCAGACGTTAGACTCATCACCCACCCTTGGTTAGCAGCCGTAGATGGAGGAGGCCAAATCATCTTGTGCTTTTCAAGCTCCTTCATTTTCCTAACCAGACTGTCCCAGTGCACCATTGTGGCGGAATTGGGTTTAGTCGACCCTGGAGAGGACAATGGCCCATCACGGGACACCCCGACAAACATGTGTCCACTGCTGCTCACATTAGACTAACGTAGAGTCCTCTATTGTGGAAGGACGCCAATGTACCCCGAGAACAAGCAAACCCATAATGTAGACGCAGGGCTCTAGAGCTGTTGGGGAGCAGCGCTAAACGGTGTGCCATCTTGTGGAGTTTTACAATAATAAACAAGTGAGGGTGTGAGATGGACTTCTCTACCTCACTAGCTCTCCTGGGTTTCCATTTTAAATTCAAAGAGTTTATTGGGTCCAGTTTGGACAAACAGAAGTCATGGGCTGATGGAGATTTCTTTGAAGGTGTTAAAGCAGAGCTCACACACCACTGCTGTCCTCCGTCGTCTTCAGCGTGACCATATCAGCACAATGACAATCAAATGCTCAAATAAAGCGACCAGCCAGCTGAGCAATTTCTACAGAATGTGCTAAAAGTAAACCAAAGTCCCGACAGAATATTTCGTGGAATATTCCAGAAAGTCTGCACGGTTCAGTAAGTTGAAGAAAGGTTGCAGGAGCCTCTCCGGGCAGCATTACCTGTAGGACAGGCCCGGCCATGGATGGTGGGCACGTTGACACTGGCCATCGAGAGTCACCAGTTTACCTAATCCTTCTGTCTTGTGAATGTGGAAAAAAGAAAAAGCACAGAGACGGGAGGAACACGCAGACTCCATGCTGGGCGTCGTCAGGCTGGCATTTGAACCCTGCAGGCTAAAACTGTGCCAATTTAGAATTACAAAGCACTACTCCAGTAGGCACACGGCATGGCATACACACTGGTTCTGCATACCGGAAGGAACTAACGATTAGCTGATGAAGTCTAAAGTCAATGTAGAAGAAAAGGATCCTGGCTTAGTGCTTATGTGGTCAGTGTGCTGACCGTCACCACTGATCCCACAATCAGATGATCACTCCGCTCCGCGTTGTCAATTTCACAGATTTTCCTTTGTAAATATGGGTAGTGCTGTCATGTCATATCCTTGGGGAGTAAAGAGGTGAACACAGAGAGGACAGAGAAGCTCCACACAGAAGTCACCCATTTGCTGTGCTTTTATTTCAGACCTTACTCGTCAGAAGAAAGAGTCGTTCTTAATGTCCATGATGGCAAGGTGACAAGAGGAGAAGAGGCCATTCCTCATTGAATTTACAAATAAGAAGAGAAGAAAAGAGACTAACACGTCCCAAAAGGCAGTGTAGTCCTGTGGCTCTTCAGAGCTGCTGTCCTGACTGATCCATAAATTTGTTCTCTTTATCTTTTTTAGACCTGTGCTTAGGAATCCATAATGAGGTGTGCCAGGACGCGAGGCTATCAGGGGACTGCAGGCACTAAATGAACACATTTATCTTTTCCCTCTAATGTCTACCTTGCTTACAGCACAATTTATCTTGTAAGGCCTAATGAGCGATAAATGAAAAGTCCACGTACCTGTCAGAGATAAGAGCCCAAGGAAGAGGCCCAAGAGCACGAGCGAGATCGGAATACGATGCATGCTGCCCAGCACACTCCGACGCACAGACTCCACGTCCTTTCTGCCTCTTCTGGTGACAAGAGCACAACAACGCTGTCTGATGAGAGTCCAGTCCAACTGTCAGCGTTCCTTCCTATCCTGGACTGCAGGGATCTGCTGGTAGAGCCCACCGGACACCATTTGAGCACGAGGCCTGCCAGAGCTGAATGTTGCAAGCATGTGTTACATGTGGTGCCCCGTTGTGAGATTTCATGCCAACATAAGAAAAAGAGAATACGCCAACAAAAAAGCAAAGCATGGCAGAGGTCCACCGACCGCTCAATTCAGAGTCATCAAGGCTGTGCTGTGCAAAATATAATCAGGGGCATTTAGAATCAACATCGTGAAAGGCACTATAAAGAATCAACACCCTGCTTACTGGGACAGGGGAAACCCGTTAGGCAGGCAACAGCAGCGTCGGCAGGCGGAGAAAGATTTGAGCTCAGTGACAGCAGGGTGCAGAGGCCACTGGGGATGAAAGGCGCTATTAGAACCCAACCATCAGTGCCACCACACAGACACATAATTCAGGGTTTGGTGTATTTTAGGTGGTGTCGGGGAATCTGCAGACTGGACCCTGTTTACAATTTCAAAGTGAGAATAACTTCTTGTTTCGATTTTGTTTTCCTCTTTTATTAAGTTTTCAGAATCATTGTACGTATGATACATGACAATGGGGCATGTGATAAAACGTCACATTTCACTTTCAGTGTTCCCCGCCATCTCTCCTCCTGGGCAGGCGTGAAGTCAGATAACCTGAGTGGTAGATCTTGATGGCTGCCAGAGGCCCAGGACAAGCGCTTACTCAAGGACTTTGGTAACAAATTCTAAAGAAGCTTTGGACAGGTCCTCCAAACTTAAATTCATTTAGTTCCTATTTTTAAACAGATTATGGTATCTCTTTTCCCCCTGTGCTGTAATGGGTGGATTAGGACTTCACCCAGGAGGTCACGAGCGAGCAGTGTGGTGGGTAAGATACCACTGAGGACTCGCTACACAATATCGTCCAGTCTGGCTGAACTCTGACGCTGCTCTAAGTGGGTTGGGGTGCCAGTGGGTCCAGTACCAGCTGATAGGTTGGCAAGGTGTGCTCATTTGGTCAGTCAAGGCAAGTGTCTGATGACATCACTCACGCTGAAGGCCCTGACCTGGGTGCATTTCAAGTAGGCCGACATAAGTGTGTGCGGTGATTTGGTTAATCTCACCAGGCTGATGAGAGGGTAGCTTGTTGACGGCTGATTTTTCATTCTTTATCTGAAATTCACACTTTAGCGTCTCGGTCCCAGCACTGCCTCCGATTGTCTAATGGTGAATATTTTAAGAAGGGATGGCAGAGTTTACAAATATTACATATAAGTTTCTTTTTTGTCAGGTTGCTTAGTTTCTACCACCGAGACTGTAGGAAGATTAGGAAATTTTCAAAGACAACATTTGGCAAACATTTGACTTGCATATAATTCAAAACATAGGTTGATGGCAGATAGATAAAAACATACTGCCAATATGGAAATATGCTCGACTATGGGATGCACAGTCAAGGGCTTCTTTTAACAAGTAAGGAACAATAGGTCTCCACTGGCTGGGCCGTTCTCTTTGTAGGCTTATGGGGTCCTTATTGTCACACGCACAGAGTACAGTGAAATTCTTACTTGCATGAGCTAATCAACGTCGTCAATAAGCACAAGTGAACCCCGTGGAAATTTGGCCAAATTGCAGAAATGTTTGGAACTTCGACAACCTCAGTAAAATGCATTGAAGCCAATGGGGAAGAAACTGAACTAGTTTTGTGTGGATTATGATGGTATGGTGGACTTTTTAAGTGAGAAGCACCTACCAGTCATGCTGGACTGATTAGTGCGGCCAAAATGTGAGGCAGTAGTGCTAACCACTGTGTCACCATGCCTGAAATGACCACAAATAAAAAACAAAAAATGACCACAAAACTAGCAATAACTTAAAATAAAATATATCATTGCTTTTACAGAGTTCAAATCTTCTGGGCACTGACTAGCTGTGCCAAGCAGCAGTTTTTACAGCCGCGCTTCACATGGCTGACACATCTTTTTTGTTTCTATCTGTGCAGAAGCTTCACGCTTTTTTCTTCCATGTAAATAGTGATACATCTTTGCTCTTTTACAGGGTCTTGTATATGTTCTGACTCTTGGTGGCAGATGGGTGGGCTACTTTAAAGTTTGTTTGCACTCACCGATGTGCCACATGGTTAACTGTGCATGCCAGCCAGAATACATGCGCAATTAGCCACGAGGTGCAGCAGCGAGTGAGTAAGTGCACAATGACCGCAATATATTATGACCATTACTGTATTATAGACTTCCCTGTTTGAACTTCAGAGTGACAGCAGTAAATGTATGCGTACCGGCACACCCACAGAGCCTGTGATCCAGGCGTTATATAACTGGGGGCTGTCCCTGACACTACCTGATCTGTGCTACATTGTGAGGAGCATAACATGCTTAATCCAGCAGTACAAAGAGTTTATGCAGAACAGCAAAGTATTTTCATTATATTCTCATTATGGTCCGCTAACATACCCCTTCAAATGTGGTTTTTCTTCAGTACCAACCAGGTAGTGACACCATGCATGTGTGTATACGTGAGAGAAGCAGATCAGGCAATGCCATAAAGTATGAGCTGGAGTAGCAAACAGTACACATGCGTGATGGGCTACTGACATCCTCATCCAACATGGCTGCTACAGCTCTGTAATGGGTCAAACAGGTAGAATACAAGTCAGAAATAAAGGATTAGAAAAGGAACGAAAAATAGAAATAAGTAGCCCTAAACCCTTGAAAAAAATAAACCGGGAAGAGACTTACAGGCAAGTGAAGTAGAGTGCACAGTTATTTCTTTCCTGTGATCTTTCCGTTTCTTAATTTTCAGTATGTGTGATAAGGGTTGGTGAGCGGAAGTCATCTTTATTATCATCTAAGCACTACGGTCATATCACAAAGTTAGGCCTTGAATGGGTCTGCGGCCTCATGCTATTTGGACTCTTCAGGTATCTTCTGTGTGCCACGTATGTGTGCTTACCATCTGCAAGTGGTTTGAGCCCCATGATGGAGGGCGTGTCCTCTCCACGTGGCTGCCTACCTACCTCGGTCTCATTGCTGCTGGGATTGCCTCTGACACCCCATGAGCCTGCACTGCAAAATAGAAAATGGCTGGATGGAAGAAGAGGCAAATTGCAAGCAGCAAGGGCGGTAAAGCAAATTAAGCCAATGCAGTGCCTAGAAAAAAATCCCCCAAACCCCCAGACATTTTCACATTTTATTAGTGTGTGACATTGAATCACAGAGGAGTGCATTTGGCTTTTTTGACATTGATCAACAGAACAAGACTTTTATGTCAAAGTGAAAACACATCACTGCAAAGTGGTCTCAATTAATTACAAATTTAAAAGACAAAGTAACTGATCTCACAAGTGTTCGCCGCCTTTAATACGACACCCAAAATTCATCACTGATGCAGCGAGCCGGTTTTAGACGTCCCATAATTAGTTCAATGGAGATCACCCGTGTAGTAAGTGTATAAGTTTAATATGTCACGGTGCTCTGTGTAAATATATTTTATAAATCTGCCTTTTTCTACTTACATGCACAGCTGACACAGAACAAGATTTAGCACAGGGGCTCATCATTTAGAACTGCTAGGCAAGCATTATAAGACAAGACAGATGGACACAAGTGTGAGATGGGCAGTCAGACTGATGACCACTGTATACTATTTCTGTGTGTCAAACTCAGCATGAAATTGTATCCTCTTTGTCTTGTTTGGAATGACATGATTCACCTAAGTGGGGGCCTGCACATGGAGAAAGAGTAGAAAGCCTTGGAACATTGCCCGGCACACCTTTGAAGCCGATGGACGGACAGGAGATAACGTCATCCGATCCTGAAAATCCTTACAACGCAGCGGCAAAAATGGCAGACTCTACACATCGGGCCCCCACTCCCAAACAAGGTTGCTTTTCTTGCTATGGGCTTCCTTTGTCTGTTATGCAGTGTAAGCCGTCATAAAAGAAAGCTAAGTTATTTCTCCTATGTGATTACTTACCGCCGTATCACTAAGGGAGGGGCATCGCCTTTTTATATTATATCTATATAGTATTGGGTTATGTAACACACCGC
Source organism: Erpetoichthys calabaricus (assembly GCF_900747795.2). NCBI lineage: Eukaryota > Metazoa > Chordata > Cladistia > Polypteriformes > Polypteridae > Erpetoichthys > Erpetoichthys calabaricus. The sequence continues at coordinate 257,552,784 of NC_041397.2, read as the reverse complement.
CATTACAAAAGAACTCATTCCAACAAAGGAGCTAACGTCCCCAGCTGGAGATGACCCGTCTGGGATTTCTATTGATTGTGGTGTAAATGCACCTGTAACTGAAAGGTGGTGAGTCAGTATGGTGGTCTAACCAACACAATGAAGACAAAATGAACACTCTAAAAACACCATGAAAAGGTGACTGAAAAGCACAGGTCAGGGAATGGAGACAAGAAAATATCCAAGTCCCGTTAAATCAGTCGTTAAGAAATGGAAAAAGTATGGCACATAAATCGGCCTAAAAGCAGGCCGTCCACAAAAACTGAGCGATTGTGCCAGAAGACGACGACTAGTGAGGAAGGCCATCAAGAGACCTATGAGAACTCTGAAGGAGCTACAAGCTACAGGGGTTCAGACTGGAGACAAAAGCTGTTGCCCGGGTGCATCCCATGTAGCAAACAGAAAGCCACAGGTAAAAATGCCCATGAGGGACTTTCAAGTCAGCAGGAAGAAGGGTCTGTGGTTTGATGAGTGGCCATCAGGCTAAATGCCATGTTTGGTGTAAACCCACCTCTGCACATTATCAAAAACACATCAACCTCACCGAGAAGCAAGCTGATGGAAAGCCCTGGAAAGCTTGAGCAGGTAGATGGCAAAATGAATTCAGCAAAATACGGGGATATTGTGGAGAAAATCCTGTTGAAGTTTGCAAGAAATCTGCACCTTGGGAGAAGATTTGTTCTCCAAGCAAGACATCGACACCCCAAGCATGAAGCCAAAACTACACAGGAACGTCTTAAAAACAACACTGTTAATGTCAGAATCCACATCTCAAACCAACTAAGATTTGTGACTGACTGGAGATGAGCTGATCACTCACAATCGTCAAGCAACCCGCCTGGAAAAATGGCCTGCGGGCAAAGCTGTGAGAGCCCTGGGCACACATCATGAGTCATCTGCTGAATACGGACATGAAAGGAATAAACACTTCTTTGAGCATTTATTGTTTTTAATATTTGTGATTTATTGAGACCACTTTGCAGAGATCTTTGACATGAAAGTTTTGTTTTTGTTTCTGTTGATAGGTGTCAAAAAAGCCAAATGCAATCCTCTGGGATTCAACGTTGCATAGTAATAAAATTATCAGGCACTGTACTGGCTCGAGTACTTTTAATAAAGTTAACAGAGACTCCAACAACACATTTTTAAACCAAACTTGTTAAGTTTTTATTCGTTTTAAGTATTAGTGTCCACAATCAGCTACAGGTACATATTACTCTGAGAATTAAATACATAATATATAATTTTTTTTGTCTTTTTTTTTTTTTTTTTTTAACTTGAAACAAGCAATAGGGCAGAAGAAACAAGCATATAGAGGCGGCACGTCTGGTTGTACAATTACAAAAACATTCAGATCTCAGTTCGGCTTGAGCTGCTCGCTGTCCCACAAAGCAACAACCTCCTCTAGAAAAGACTCAGAACTGAAATTATTGTTTATAAATATTACACTTTCCGTACAATCTTGCTGTTGAACAAAGGAAAAAAAAAACAGAGAGGGAGAGCAGTTTCATTGAGAGCACTGCTTAACCATAGGAGCGCCGGGGAGAGCGGAGTGCTTTGAAATTCAATTTTCAGTTGCTAAAGGAAAAGATTCACAGCTGAGACCAACAGGTCATTCAAATTTCCTTTTTCAATATTTTGAACAGAAACCGCTTCAGTGCATTCAGATTGTGCCCGACGGCCTGCTTTTACCTTAAGGGGGTCTGGTAGTGTGGGCAACTAGGAACGAATAACGCTGTCCTGTTACAACGGAAAGTACCCGTCCATCGCAGCAGCACTTCTTAACTAAAACACGTCCTGGACTGGGGAGCTTTCAGCCAAGGCATAAAGCGAGTGCTTAAAATGGTCACTTAGTGAAGTTTTATTACTTTCAACCTTTGAAAAGGAATTCAACAGAACCGGAGACATACAGGCTTATAAACACTTAAAAAAGGGACAAGAACACCCACCAAACAGAGCAAACATGTCCAGAATGAGCCACGATCATACGGTGTGTTCTGAATGTTTAAAAAAAACAAAACGAAACAAAAAAGCCCCAGCGTGTCTGGAATGACTGCTCTGTAAAAGTGGCTGTCCAAACCTAAGGCTTCTAGCTGTGTGTCAGGCCTGACGCTGGCCCACCTCAGAGCCGTGGTCACTGAAGTGGTTTAATAAGGTATAATTTGTCTCCGTGTTCACTTGTGAAGATGGGAGCCTTTTTGTAATGTTCCACTAATTCATCCATGGTGCTAAATCGCCGCTGGCCAATGCAGTACACTCCGTCCATCAGCTGCACCTTAAAATGCTTGTTCTTTCCTGATGCCTTCAGTGAGACTGAGAAGTCACTCGGCTGAAAAAAAGAAAAGAAAACACAAAGGGTTAAAATAACACACCTCACGCTTGTTCTGAACGATTATGACTCGCATACAACTCGTTTCCATTTTGGTTCATTTTCATCCCGTCTCTTTTCCACAAAGAAGAAGAAAACATCCTTTCAGGTAGCGATTCATAATCTGGCGCCCGGCTCTTTGCTTTTTTTTCTTGGCAGCTCTCCGCTGCCCCTACAAGTCACGCTCACTCACCTGTACGCTTCAAGTTCTCACGGACCTGACGTCAGTGCACTTCTGCCTCTTAGACTGCCGGAGACGTGGATCATGGGAATGGCTTAACATCATCTGGTCGTTCTCACTCTGTTTTTACTTAAAATCAACTAAGGAGTGGTAGGAGGGTGAGAAGTGCGATTTGAGGTCCATTTCACTCAGAACAGGCTCCTTTACAGGCGACTCGGCCGGTCTGCACCGTCAGCTGGGGCCGAACTGTCACATCACATGCACTGCATTCCATAAGGGTGAAAAATAAAAGTCTGATGCCCAGAAGCAGAACTGTGCCATACATATCGGGGAAAGAGGACCAGCATACGTACTGCGGCATACTCTACATCCAGACTTATACAGAAGCTATCGAGAACGTCAGGTGATAGAATGGCAGTGTGTGAAGCACAAGTCAAGGGAGGTTACACTTGAGTCATCTAATACACTAGTGAGGCCTCACTTGAAGTACTGTGTGCAGTTTTGGTTTCCATAAAACAAAGAAAGAAAGTCCTGAGGAGAGCGACTAGGCTGGTTCTGGCACTCAGAGGTACAGTTAGGTCCATACATATTTGGACAGAGACAACTTATTTCTAATTTTGGTTCTGTACTTTACCACAATGAATTTTAAATGAAACAACTCAGATGCAGTTGAAGTGCAGACTTTCAGCTTTAATTCAGTGGGGTGAACAAAACGATTGCATAAAAATGTGAGGCAACTAAAGCATTTTTTTAACACAATCCCTTCATTTCAGGGGCTCAAAAGTAATTGGACAATTGACTCAAAGGCTATTTCATGGGCAGGTGTGAGCAAGTCTGTCGTTATGTCATTATCAATTAAGCAGATAAAAGGCCTGAAGTTGACTTGAGGTGTGATGCTTGCATGTGGAAGATTTTGCTGTGAACAGACAACATGCGGTCAAAGGAGCTCTCCATGCAGGTGAAAGAAGCCATCCTTAGGCTGCGAAAACAGAAAAAACCCATCTGAGAAATTGCTACAATATTACGAGTGGCAAAATCTACAGTTTGGTACATCCTGAGAAAGAAAGCAAGCACTGGTGAACTCAGCAACGCAAAAAGACCTGGACGTCCACGGAAGACAACAGTGGTGGATGATTGCAGAATCATTTCCATGGTGAAGAGAAACCCCTTCACAACAGCCAACCAAGTGAACAACACTCTTCAGGGGGTAGGCGTATCGATATCCAAGTCTACCATAAAGAGAAGACTTCATGAAAGTAAATAGAGAGGGTGCACTGCAAGGTGCAAGCCACTCATAAGCCTCAAGAATAGAAAGGCTAGATTGGACTTTGCTAAAGAACATCTAAAAAAGCCAGCACAGTTCTGGAAAAATATTCTTTGGACAGATGAAACCAAGATCAACCTCTACCAGAATGAAGGCAAGAAAAAAGTATGGAGAAGGCGTGGAACAGCTAATTATCCAAAGCATACCATATCATCTGTAAAACACGGTGGAGGCAGTGTGATGGCTTGAGCATGCATGGCTGCCAGTGGCACTGGGACACTAGTGTTTATTGATGATGTGACACAGGACAGAAGCAGCCGAATGAATTCTGAGGTGTTCAGAGACATACTGTCTGCTCAAATCCAGCTAAATGCAGTCAAATTGATTGGGTGGCGTTTCATGATACAGATGGACAATGACACAAAACATACAGCCAAAGCAACCCAGGAGTTTATTAAAGCAAAGAAGTAGAAAATTCTTGAATGGCCAAGTCAGTCACCTGATATTAACCCAACTGAGCATGCATTTCACTTGTTGAAGACTAAACTTCAGACAGAAAGGCCCACAAACAAACAGCAACTGAAAGCCGCTGCAGTAAAGGCCTGGCAGAGCATTAAAAAGGAGGAAACCCAGCATCTGGTGATGTCCATGAGTTCAAGACTTCAGGCTGTCATTGCCAGCAAAGGGTTTTCAACCAAGTATTAGAAATGAACATTTTATTTCCAGTTATTTAATTTGTCCAATTACTTTTGAGCCCCTGAAATGAAGGGATTGTGCTAAAAAAATGCTTTAGTTGCCTCACATGTTTATGCAATCGTTTTGTTCACCCCACTGAATTAAAGCTGAAAGTCTGCACTTCAACTGCATCTGAGTTGTTTCATTTAAAATTCATTGTGGTAATGTACAGAACCAAAATTAGAAAAAAGTTGTCTCTGTCCAAATATTTATGGACCTAACTGTATGTGCTATGAAGAAGAGATTCATGGATTTGATTCTTTACCATTTAAGCAAACGGAGATTAAGTGTTGACGTGTTCAAAGCATTTAACACTATAAAGGGAATCAGGACAGTGGATCCCAGCTGTATCTTTTAACAACACTTCAACAAAACCACATGGCTGGAAACTTGTTGCGGGCAGATTTCACACAAATGTTAGAAAGTTTTTCTTAATGCAAAGAACCATACAAGGAATAAAGTGGGGTGCTGGAGATGGGACTTAAGAGAAGTAGAGACCTTCAGATCTTGACTTGATGCTATTTTGGACAATCTAGAAAAACAGGATGTAAAAGCTCATCAGGCTGAATGGCCTGTTCTTATCACCCTTCTAATGTTCTAACATCCTGCACAAACCCATAATTCATCTGTTTCTTCTTGCCTGCTGCCGTGCCCACAGATGAAGGTTTTCTATCCCGGTGCACCAGCATCTCCTTGTGCCATCAGTTGTCTGGAAGGCTGCGTCTGTTCAGTACTCTTAGTGTGGTCCATTAGTGCCAACCCTCATTCCTTCATTCTGTAATTGAGATGTGTGAAGGTGCATAAGATCATGGGAACTACGTTTTTTAAGAGATGAGATTCTGTTATAATTTATGGTTGCAATTATATGTTCCTTCTATACACAAACTTGTCCTTGTACCATTGTGTCCATGATGGGTGATTTTCTTACTTTACTTGTTGGTGTTCAGCCACCCTGTCAGCTATTTCAGGGATGCAATGCAACATCCTTAGATTCCAAGTCTTCATAGCAACAGTTACGGTGATCACCAGTAAAGGCTTTGACACCTTACATGGCTTTTCCAGAGATCTTCAGTTGTAGCCTTCACATCTTTATATATAATACGCTAACGTGGCTGTTCGTTTGTCTGTCCAGGATTTTAAATCACCTGTAGCTCGCAAATCATTTGACCTATTGACCTGAAATTTGGTACACATATACTATGTGACGTCTACTGTCCGTTTTCGGGGTGATGATTGACCTGCAAGGTTATTCCTCTTTTTATTTTTGTTTTATTTTATTGTAGAATCAACTCTCAGCAGCGGCCAGCAGGGCGGCTGTGTGGCGCATAAGTACGGGCGCCATTTTCATCCCTACCACCTTCGCCGTCACTTCCTTTACCTCTTCATATCTTAAATCATTCTTGAGGCAGATTGAAGACTTAAGTGAAAAATTAAGGAAAACGTATTAAGTAATTGCAATAATGCAAAAAGATGCAGATGAAAGAAGAGAAGAAGCGGGCCATTAGGGTAGAGAAAAGAGGAGCTGCTCAGGAAGCAAAAAGCGCATCAACCTCTGAGCAAACGAATGCTAAACGTACAAAGAAAGAGGATGAAAACTATGAATGCTCAAGGCAAGTGTATTCACTGCACGTTATCGTCGTTACTGGTACTGTATAATCTTAGTGAGTCTGAGGCACTCAGCAGTGTGCTCCCATTAAGGCATTTGTGTAGTCTTACATGCCTAGCATTTTAAGTTTGATTTGGTCTTTAGTTGTAGGGATGAGTTCTGTGAACATGACAGCCAACAAGCAATGAATGTTCATCTGGAAGTGCAATTCATATAGGAATAAGGAATGCGGGTGCTGCGGACTTCACAAACAGAAGATGAGCTTGTCTGTCTGATGTATCTTGTCATCATAATAGAATGGGATAAACGAGACAAAGGGCAGAGTACAGTGCCGGCTCTGTTACGCAGCACGCTATTGGCTGTCACAAAAAGGGGTGAGCATAACTGCTATGAAAGGTCATCACTAGTCAGTAAATTAATCACTGCCAGGGATTTACAGGGGGCGAGCAAAAGAAACTGAACAAAAGACTTGACACTGAATGAAAATAAAGAGCTAAAATATCAATTTAGGGCCTCAGCAGTAGAAGGAAACTGCAGCTTTATGATTCATTTGTATGTTGTAATGAGAGTGTTGACAGAAGAGAAAGACACACATATGTAGACCAGGGCAGCTACTGGGCGCCACACACATTTGAGAAGCGCTTCTGTCTGCTATGATAGCTTTCTGTCATTTTAGCTACTGCATCACAATATGACATAAGAGCAGCGAACAGAGTTGAGATAAGCAGTGTGGTCTATGGATAAACTAGGTGGTAAAATGCTGCAGCTGTTTCGTCATGCCATGTTTGCATTTCCAATTAGATAGTAATGTTAAATTTCTTTAGTTATTTGTTTAGATGTGCAGTCAGAAGGTGGGTGCTGTGCTTTACTGGTGTCGCCAGGCAGATTTGTTGATTCAGATGTTTTGAGCACTGAAATCTGCATCTCCTGTGGCTCTTCGTTATCAGCTCTCTTAATGGCAGTCCTTTTGACGGAGTTTGTCACATTGCTTACTTCAAATGCGTACTTTGCATTTCATGATTTCATGAACATAGCCGTCAATTCTTTCTGCCTTAGACTGATTCCATTACTGTCATCATAACTGAGCAGCACCAAGCACACACAGCTCCTGTGACGACGTATCTTACTGTTGCCACTAGTCTATGATGTCTGCAAATGCCAGTCTATAATCTGATATGTTTATTTTTAACATGTGCAGTGTGCTCTCTGCACAGTGACAAACGCTTACACTCTGTCAGACCAGCTTAACAAGAGCACCGCTGCTCTTTGCACCACATCTACTTGGAGCGGCGCCTTCATGACGCGTTAGATTGGTTTAGAAATGAGACACTCAGTGAGCCATCTAAGTGTTCTCACCCAGTTTTAGGCAAAATTCACGCATGGTTGTCTCCAGATGTATGTATATATATATATATATATATATATATATATATATATATATATATATATATATATAGATATTATATGTCTGTCTTCAGCGAGACTTGACATACCCCACAACTAGAAGTCGCTTAAGGTGGCCAGATATCAATCAGACATTTTAATATAACATTCTCCAACTTACTTAGTCCTATGCTGGATTCTGGGGACGACTGAAATCTGTCCTAGCAGCACTGGGTACAAGGGAGGAACCAATCCTGGACACACCAGCCCCACGTACACCTCCAATATGGCGACACCAATTGACCCAAGATGCATATCTGTATGGATGTTGTTCTTGTTCTTACCAGAGGGCAGTCCATTTCAATTTCATCCTGTTTTAAAACTTTGATCCTGGAGGGTAGTGCTGGGCGGTATACCGGTTCATACCGAAAACCGTTTTTTATTTTTTTTATGATATGGATTTTTCTTATACTGCAACACACATCTGCAAAACCAAACCTCTGAGGAGAGAAGAACTCGCTTATCTGCTGATAGACGTGGGGGACGAGCACATACGCAAAACCAAACTGCCGACTTTGCATTTCAATTTTTTTTCTGATGATTTCAATTGTTTCTAGGAGCCCGGGCTTACACAGCCAGTCTGAAATAAACCAGCTATGAATGGAAATGTAACCTTCGTCAAATTTAGGAAGTGTTCAAAGTGATAAAAGTTTTTTAAACAAGGAAAATTCAGAATTTAATTAATTCTGGCATTTAATATAAAGATGCTTTTTTAGTGTATGGTATGCACTGTGTATATTTAGTGCACTTAAAAGAATTAAAAGAGTAAACAATGTAACAATCTAAACAGCTGAAAGAATGATCACATTAAAAATGATCAATATATAACTTGAAACAAAAAGCATGAGCTTTACCTGACACCTGATATCATTTTACAACTTAAAGTGCGGAGCTGATTTGCTGACCTCCATTTGCAGTAACAGATAGATTTAGAGCACTTCTTAACAGAGCAATGGCAGCAAATAGCTTGAGCACGTTTATAGATTCACAATTGACAATTCAACTCAGCACAAACCTCTTACAGCATTGCCTTTAAATACTCATTTACAGTCAAGCTTAGGAAAAAAATGTCCTCCCAAGCCATCAAATTCGTATGAAACCAACTTACTCATTGCTTTCTTCTAAACGCACCCCACATTAAAAACAGGAACAGCTTTATAAAAGTGACATTTTACTGCCACTTAGTGTCTGACTTTTGCAATTGCCTTTTTCCAAAAAGCAAAAATAATGTCAGTGACACAGGACAATTAGCAGCAGGCTAGCACTGCAGAAAGGTGAATACAGTTTAAAAATCTCGGTAAACACTTTCAAATGACAAGGCCATAAAACCAGTAACAGAATAGTCCTCACTTCCTAAGCCAGCGTCACACACCTTAGTTATGCAACTCCCTGGCAGCACAATTAGCGTCTCGCAGGCATTTGGGGAGAATCTTCAATTAGTTTCAGTACACAAAGCAGGGCTTTGAACATCTGACGCTCATGCATCACTCGCCTTTACTGCTCCATGATAATGATTACTGATGAGTAACCAAAAGTCACGTAATAGCACAGTGCCAACTCTAAAAGGAGAAGGAACTGTTTATACAGTGCAAGAATCCCAGAATTATAGGTTTTTAAGGTCCCTAAATCAAAAAAACCTGATGGAAAAAAGTGAAAGGCCTTAAAACAACATTGTAAAATAAAACCACAAATGGAATACGGAGAGAACAGCACTCATTTTACAGTGTTTAAAAGATACTACAGTTAGCATTGGCCCAAAAGTCTGACCTGTTTAATAGACTTTGATTTCTTGAACGTGGCTCTGTTCTTTGCTGAATTGATGTTTATAGTTATATACATTTGTTATTTCTAATTTTATTTTAATTGAGGATCCTTTTTCTGGCATACAGTATCTTTCAAAATCTAAATGTCTCTCCCAGTCTTGGGAATTGGATGGGGTAATTCTCTTGCACTCTTATAAGACTTTGTTCTTATGACTCCTTCTGAAAGATTCAGATCAAAATAAAAATAAAGATAAAACTTCAGTTAGAGATTAGATGAGGAGTGCCAGCCTGATAAGCACCTTCGCTCCACTTCAAGACTGTAACCCCCTGGCGTTACATACATTTATTTACTTTATGAAATTCACAAGCTCATCTTGAATCCCTGCTAGAATGATGTGTGTGCCAAGCTGGTGCTTTAATATTTTTACATCAAGATGTGCGATTCCAGAGCACGTTTACCGACCTGTACAGCCATTTCTAACGGTCTGACTGACGCTCACATCGCACATGTCCTGCTGCTATCCCTGTTGTGGTTAAGGTTTGTTCTTTTTCCTGTTATTCAGCTCATTATATGGCTGAAAACAGCCGTACACAAACAGATAACGCAAAGCAGAGGGCACAGTAAGCCCCCTCACCTTTTCTTACTGACACGTAAATCGGACATTTTTTCGTAATGAACCACACGTCATGGATACCTCAAACTTTACCTAAGGCTCATTCCATGTCAAATCAACTGATTTTCTAGAAATCCCACACTCTTCTGTCTTAAACAATTCTGAAAAAACACCAGCTGTACCCATATTATCCAGCAGACTCCATGTATTTTGATGTAAGATCGATACTTTCCAAGGTACAGCCAATGCTGTGAGGGCAGAGGGGTGTCGAATTTGACACAACTTTATTTTTTCATCAATTTCACAAGACCGTATCTCAAGAACTAAACCACCTAGCAGGCTCACACTTTGCATACTGGTACCGTTATAGGTAGTGTAGCGCGAGTTCAAGCACGGGTAAAACGTGAGCCAAAAGAAGTCTCTCAGTCCAAAAATTTGTTTTAAAATATTAAGTGAAAATTCAAAGCAAACAATCCACATATGTAGAATAAAAAGCAAAAAATAGAAAAAATGTATCTTCTCTAAACTTAGCTTTTCTTGTAAAACTTTAGTTGTTTCCATACTTAAGGATGCTTTACTTTTTCTTCTGTACGCTTTAAACGTATGGCGCAGCACTTTCAATTTGTCTTACATGTTACTTGGCACACAAAACACGCAGACACGGCTCGAAAGGCACGGTTTAAAGCCGTGTGCCCTCTACACCTTACACATGGCAAGGCTGATCACTAACTGAGAATAATGTTTAGTCAGAGAAGCTAGAAATAGTTAGAATATACCAACTCAATTCAACTTGTGGGGCTTAGAGGAACCTCCCATAGATTGTGCACTAACATTTAGTAAGACATTTATGTTTCTTATGCAACTAGAAAATGGCTCTTACAGGTGTAGTATGTAACAAAATTAAAATGTTTGCTCCAAGATGACACCACTTGGTAAGAGAAGACCTTCAGAAATGGAAAAATAAATGTAGTGTCTTTCGCTTTGCCATGTTTAGGCTTTCAGAAAGCATACTTCTAACTGATAACAGCAGCCTGCTGAAATTGTTCCATGTTCAGATATCTACACAGGGTTATAAACGTTAGAAACAAACAAGAAACTGCATCAGGGTTTGACCAGCAGGCCCCTCAAAGGTGAAAAAAAATCATTTTGGGTCCAAATTTCAGACCAGCATGAAGCACTGTGGGAATGTCCAGATATTTTAAGATTATTTTCCCTGTATCCTACACAGCCCCTTCTTTCTCAAAAAACAAGTCTTAATTTGTTTGTATGAATCTTTCATTTGTATGTTCCATTCTCAACATGGGTTCAATTCACCATTTGTCACTAACTTTGGTGTAGGATTAATGGAAAAAATTAAATCACCAAAGGCACAATAAGCACAACACATGAACAAAAGCCGCTTGATATGTCATTAAATACAAAACTAGTTAAAAATGAAATGTTAACATCTTGGTATGGCAGCAGCAGGAATGTGACCCAATCCATATTACTAAACGAGAATGGTAAACCGGATGGACGCAGGGACATGGGCCGTGGACGCAAAAGACGTAGTGCGCAGGCGCCACACAAAGCCCCCCTCCAAGCACCGGAAACTGAGAAATGATGCGCCGCGCCCATAGCAACAGACCCATGCAACAAAGCGCCACACGAAGCCCATACCACACGAAACAGGACACACACAAAAAAGAGGATTCAGACCCACGACACACAAAGCCCCCCTCCACTAACAGAAATAAGAAATGAGGCGACGCGCCCCTAGCACACCAAAAACAAAGGAGTCAGACGCAAGCGCCACATAGCACACGAAACGGTACGCACACAAAAATGAGGATTCACACCCACGACACACAAAGCCCCCCTCCACTATCAGAAATAAAAAATGAGGCACCCCTCCACTAACAGAAATAAAAAATGAGGCAACGCGCCCCTCAAAAAAAACGCACGACAACAAACGACGTCATACATAGACAACAAGAGACCGGACTACAATACATATACAGGCACGACACCTGATGGGTAATAATACGAAGAAACGAAATGTCCCTATTAAACATACGTCATCTGAACACGTTCAAACTACACACCATAGGTGAATCTCATTACAATGATGCACTATTAACCGTACAACCACAGAAAAGGCTCCATATTAACAGTGAGTGCGATCCTCCTTATTACTTATCCATATTACTAACGATAAAGAACAAACAAGTCATGATTTCACGATCACGGCCACAAAACGATACGTCTCGAGTAACGGGACCACAAACACGTACCCGCATGAAAAAAAACAATAAACGTCGGCGCCTACAACGCGCTTCTGAAACCGATGAACAAAAAATGTCTCGGATCCAAAAACGCAAGGCTAAACTAACAAAGTTACAGAAACGAGCCCAGATGGACAGACACAATGAACGTAGACGCATGCAGCGCGCGTCTCAAAGTGTTGAAGCGAAGCGGGCATGGGTTCAAAAGGAAAGAGCTCGAGTCACAGAGATACAAAAACGTGAGCGAAGAGACAAAATAAATAAACGCAGACGTCTACAACGCGCGTCTGAAATGCCGGAAAACAAGCAGGCAAGGCTCCAAAACAACAGTTAATTATCGCATCAGCTACAACCGGAGTGGCAGCTAATTTGTTAATAAATGGTCGCACATGTCACTCCTTATTCAAAATACCGGTCCCAATCACAGAAACATCGCTATCCACTATGAAAATGAACAGTAACAATGCACGTGACATCCGTCTTGCAAAACTGTTAATTATAGATGCATGTACAATGGCATCCAGTCACTTACTCAACACCATTGATAAACTTCTACAAACGTTGATGAATAATAATATTCCATTTGGAGGAAAGGTACTTCTACTAGGAGGACATTTTAGACAGTGCTTACCTATTGTTCCACATGCCGTGCGCTCAGCTATTGTTCAGTCCACCTTAAAATACGCGGACAATTGGCATTGCTTTCAAAAGATACACTTGGTACAAAACATGTGATGTCCACATCCAGAATATAACAATTGGTTATCACAACTGGGAGATGGGACACTCACCAATACAGATGGACTTCACCCAGATATTATTACAATTTCTCAAGCCTTTATCTGCGACAACTTAGTTACGGAGATATTTGGAACAGCAATCTCATTAGACCAAATACCCCTTTTAACACAACGGACTATATTATGTCCAAAAAATATTAATGTTGCTCACATAAATAACCAAGTCATTGCATTACTTCCTGGAGAGGCACAGCTCTTTCTAAGCTCTGACAAAGTTGACTCTGATGACGACAATGACCATCTTAATTTACCCTTAGAATATTTGAACACTATTAACCCAGCCGGATTACCACAACACAATCTTAACCTTAAAATTGGAACAATATTCATGCTATTAAGAAACCTTAACACTAAACAGGGTTTATGCAATGGCACACGTTTAGTCGTCAACACCATGACACACAATGTTATTGAAGCAAAAGTTCTTGCAGGATCACATGCTAACAATACTGTTCTGATTCCTAGAATTGACCTTTCACGTTCTGACCTAGAATTACCCTTTACACTTAAACGCCAACAGTTCCCCATTAAACCTGCATTTGCCATGACCATCAACAAATCACAAGGACAAACCATGGACAAGGTTGGCATCTACCTCTCTGAGCCCGTATTTGGACATGGACAACTTTATGTGGCCTTCTCACGAGTTCGCCGTTCATCTGACGTTAAAGTTAAGGTTAGAAATGATCCATGCCAAGGAAAACTCATTCAAGGACAAGACACCATCCCCAACACCAGGGGTTGGCGAGCGAAGCGAGCAGGTGGCGGAGCCCCCTAGTCCATTTCTGTTTCAATTTGAAGTGCAGAGCGTAGGGCATCTTTGTCTTTGAGATACCCTCCCACCGACCAGTGACCAGTGACACACTGGCATGCGCTTAGATGCTTGGAAAATAATAACTGAAATGATTTTTTGGATTTGAGAGGTCTGCTGTTCAAACCCTGATGCAGTTACTTTTCTGTTTATTGCTTTTTCAGAAAGTTTATATAGTTATCTGAATAAGGAAACAAAGTCAAAAGTCTGTGTTGGTTACAAATGTGTGTCTTCTGCGGCCTAAACAGAGCTAAGCCAAAAACTCACATTCAACTTTGGCCAAGTTCAAGGTGCTGCTTTGACAATGCAGGGTCATCTGGACCAAATATTTTAATTATATTACATTGTATACCAATTAATGTACAAGCGTGCAAAGTCTGAGCCTGCTCGGTGGTTTAGTTCTTGAGCTATGGACTTGTGAAATTTAATGGAAAAATGAGGCCGGATAAAATCGACCCACCACCCAACCCCAGCTCGGTAAACCGGCTGTATCTTAGAAAGTATCTATCTTGTTTCAAAAAATTGTACAGGGTCCCCTGACTAACATGGGTACAACTGGTAATTTTTCCAGAATATTTTGAGTCAAAGTGTGTGGGCCATTGGTTGATTTGACATGGAATGACCCCTAAGCTACTGTTGACTTGTTGTGCTTTTTCTGTCAGCCTTTAACAGATTTGATCACAGGAGTTTTCTCATTCAAACATCTGTGAAAGATTTTATTAAAGATAAACCTTTTTGTTTATTATTTTAAATGTTTTTTTTTCTGAACTTGCAGCTGTAACACTAGCTATTACAATTTTGGTAACTAGACTTGGAAATATAATAAGAAAGTGCCCACGCCAACACCCTGGAAGGGGTCCCATTCCTCCACACTTTTTAACACATGCAGAGTCAATTTAGAGCCAGTGACCCTGACACAAGTCTTTGGGGTGCAGATGGCCCCAAGTACCTGGAATGGATGAACAGATGGGACAGTACGTAGCAACTGACCTTGGAGATGATAGACAAGTAAACTGAAGAGCAGACACTTGAACAGCGTAATGCATGATGCACGTTTATTTAAAAAAATAACACAAATACATTTTGCGATAAAGGCTGGCACGAACTGAACATTCAGCCTCCTTCCCTGGCGTTATCTAGGCTACGCCAACATGTGCTGAAAGCAAGATGTATTTCAGTGATAAATTCATTTTTTGTAGTAGCAACAAGAACTTCAGTATCTTTTTGCAAATTGCTGATATACACCCAGTGACCCCTTCATTAGGTACATCTACTCATTAATACCACAAGCCCACTCTTTACAAAAGTCAATCACACTCACAGAATGCAGAAATGGTCAAGAGGTTAACTTGTTGTTTGACTGATCACATGAATTGCCAGAATCTGAGTGACTTTGACCAGGCAATCATTATTTTTGGCAGCTATAGTGGCTCTATATGATCTCAGAACTAGCTGTCCACCTTGAATAGTCATGCCCTGCAGTATCTAGTGTTTACAGAGAACAATACAATAAACAAAAACGTTTAGCGGGCAGCAGTCCTTTGAGCAAAAACACCAGGCTAATGAGAAAAGTCATGATGAGAACGGCCAGACATGTTAAAGTTCATAAAAGGGCTGTAAATAATAAAATAACAGGTCTTCATTTACAACAGTAGTGTGCACAACAATCTTTGAATGCACAAAACCTCAGACCTTGAAGACCACACTGTGTCAGCTAAGAAGGTCCAGTGGGTATGTGATCACCAAAACAGGGGGACAGAAGATTAGAACAAGTTAGACACATGTGGTAGTGCCACAGTTTTCAAACTTTTTTGAACAAGTACCGCTCTGCGAGGACCAGTAAACTGAAATACCACTGTCAATGAATTGTTAATTTACGCCCATGTTGTTTTGAAGAAAAAGTCACTATAATCACTATAATGACTATAATTATGACGTTAAAGTGATATTAAACTAATTAAAGAATCGTTTTAAAAAAGTGCGAGGTGTATAAACAGGTAAAACGACTGAAAAGTCATATGCGCGGTTATTTGACGGCAGATTCTCGCTCACGAGAAGAATTTTTATAACTTTGTTCACATGCAAAATACATTATCACTTGTAAGGTTACTTACTCACTCTTACTGCCATGCTTAGTGCGAAATGTGCACTTTTTTTGCCATCAGGTCCTGGATCCGTGGAGAAAGTGTGCTTACCGAGACCACCAGATCGTATTCCAAATACAAACAATTTCTTGGTTTCGTCTTTATGCTTGCCATGGAAGAAAAGGCCTTTTCGCATAGATACGTCGAGCTGAAGGGTAGCAGAGCTGTAATCGCCTTAGCACCAAGTTCATCATGCTCTTTCCTCACTTGACTCCAGAATTCTGTCACTGATTTTTCTTTGAACATTTCTTGGAAATGCTGATTATCTATCATATCTATCAATATCTCTTGCTGCTGGATGGAAAGATCGGCACTCATAATGTTCTCCATAGTATACGGCGATGTAATCCAGCGCTTTCCAACGTTGCTTCCTGACGTCAAGAATGGAAAATATGATACAAATTCCGAATGGTGCTTCTTCAGATGGTTGGTAATAGCTTTCTGTATTTCCCTTGTATCGACGGCAGCGTTCATTGCTAGAAATTCCGAGAGAATCGGAAACATTTCCAAGTTTCCATTTGCGACCCGATTCATCCAGAAATAGAGTTTCTTATGAAAAGCTGAAACTTTCTCTTCCATTGTAAAAATGTTGTGTCTGTATCCCTGGAGAGACACGTTCAGTTCGTTTAATTTTTTAAACACGTCTGCAAGGTAACCAAGGCGGCAAACTCATGACACATCTTCAAACTTCTCTGCAAGGGATGACGAATCTTTCAGGAAGAGATATACCTCATCACGGAGCCCAAAAATCCTCATCAGAACTTTTCCTCTTGAAAGCCATCGAACTTCTGTATGGAAAAGCAACGTCTTATGGTCTTATGGCACAATTGACGGAACAACCGCGTGTTCAAAGGGCGGCTCTTGATGTAATTAATAATTGTTACAGCATCATTCAAGGTCTCATGCAAAATCTCACTCATTCTCTTCGATGCCAGCGCATATCTATGCAGGATGCAATGAGAAGAAACTATCAAATTATTTTGTTGCCTTGCTCTCGCAATGAAACCAGCTGTTCTTCCCGTCATTGCTGCTGCTCCATCTGAACAAATTGCAACGCACCAAAACCAAAGAATATCATGTTCGCGGAAGAAATCATCGATATGTTTGAAAATTTCCTCACCAGTTGTTCTCTCAGGTAAAGGCCAACAAAGCAAAATATGTTCGATAATATTTTCAGAATCTGGAACATGAACAAAAACGACCAACTGGGCTTCGCCTGAAATATCTGTGCTTTCATCCAACTGCATTGAAAACTCCTTAGCTGCAATTATCTTCTCAACCACCTGTTGTATCAAATCCTCCGATATATCTATAATTCTCCTTTGCACGGTGTTATCAGAACATGGGATACTTTTTAAAACGCTGGCCATTTTGTCATCGAACATGATTAATACGATTTCTATTGCCGAAGGAAGCACAAGTTTCTCAACGACAGTATGGGGTTTATATGATGCCTGCAAACACTTGTCAGGCACACTTGTTGTTTTTCTGAACACTGTCTGCTGCTTCAAAAATTCGTCTTTACTCCTGACAAAAAACGACAACGGCTTTCTGTTGTGATCTTTGTGCTTAGTTGTAAAATGTCGCTGAAGTAAGGATGGCTTCATACACTGGTTCGACAGTACCTCATTGCAGATAACGCACACAGGCTGCTGATGAGTGTCGCTTTCAATGTAATAAAACCCCCATTGCAAATAGTCTTCGCCGTACTTGCGATTTGGTTGGGCTGTCTTTATTTTCTTTTTTGGTGGTTCTTTCGGTGTATCTCGTCGCTCAGCATTTGGTGGAAATGTTGTTTCGATAGCACCGGAAACTTTGCTGTTCGAACCGCCTCTTTGTGATTCTTGCACAGATGTTGCCACTTTTCTGATAACGAATTTGTCCATCTTGAAAGAACTGCGCAGGACACAACACGGTAAAATGGGTAAACGGCGGGTAAATCACTTTGCACGCAGATTGGAAACACACCACCTTCCTTGAGACAAACCATAAATCGAACTGAAGAAATGAGACTGCTGAGAAGTCAGTTGTCAATTCCCCCCAAATTCTTTCATTTGTTCAAAGAAACAGACACGAAAAGGTCATTTCGCAATCCACTTTGAGAAAGGGTAGACTTGAGATAAGACCTGCGAGGGTTTAAGCTTGGGTAGCCTGGGGCATAATAATCCATTTGCTCCAACTTCTGGTGATTCACTGGCTGGACGAAACTTGTTGTCTATTTCTGTGCTATTCCAATTTCGGACCAAAGATGTGAGTAGGTAACGAGTTTTCGGGAAATGGGTGCCAGTGCTAATAAAAGCCGGCTTGGAGTCTTCCACACGTTTACAGTAGTATACTTATACTATATATGATTATATGCAACATATTGGCATTCTAGCAACATCAATTCGTGGAAAATAAAGGACCACATGAGTACCACTTGGCATGACTTGAAGTACCACCAGTGGTACGCGTACCACAGTTTGAAAACCGTGGTGGTAGTGGACTATCTGAAACACTCACTTCACAATGGAGTTAAAAACAGAGAACAAACAGGCTGGTGGTGCCATTCATAAACAGATTCGAATTCAAGTGATGTGAAAATGGCATTGACTGATGTATGTTAGTGGTGCGGGGTGGGGCTGTGACTAACTGCTGTTCAATTTTCTTAAACATAACATTTTTGAAAGTATACCCAATACAGTAATATCCAATAATTAGTTATTGAAAAGTAACTATTAATATAAAATGACCAATACTAGCATAAGCTCAGTATCAATATTACCTGATGAAAGGAGAAAAGGAACTGAAATAAGATCCCAATCTATCTACTAATATTAGTTAAAACACAATCATTTGTTAAAATGATATTACTAAGTAAGAACTTGGAAGGGAACCGAATTATTGTGTAATGGGAATATGAATGGTACAGGATGGGCAAAAAGAACAGAGGCTTGCTGATTGTATGTGTATATCACGAGGGGAGCTGGACGCCAGAGATCAGGGGCTTAAGCCCCTAAAGCCTCCCACCTCTCGACACCACTGTTCATTTTTAAACCGGTCCTACGTTTACATCACTTAGGGCGGCTGCACCTTTCCCTTGTTGTTAATTAGTTTAGACGCCATTTAGCTGCAGGTTGATAACGCTGGTTCTTGGAATACTGTTTAATCAATTCAGTCTTATTTATGCTTAAATAATTTCTTTCCTGTTCCATTCATTTCCTGAGAAGTGACTTTCTTGTCCTCTATTCATTAGTAGCAGAAGGACTCCACTGTGTGAGAGGTTTGCGTGTGTGCGCTTTGCATGCCGTCTGACACACTTGCATCCCAGCAGCAGCTGTCAAGACGAGCAAAAGAGGAAAATATGCAAAATCTGCAAATTCAAGCAGCTACTCTCAAGGTAAAGTTCAAACAGTAAACTAATTGCTAGTTGAAGTTGTAAGATGGACAAGTCTGCAAATTCGCCAATGCTTTTCAATGGGAAATTTTGTTAATTCCAAAACTTTGTACAGCGCAGTATGTTGGAGATATCAAAACGAAAATTGAACTGTCTTAACAAATTTCTTTGAAGAATAAGTGTGCCACACCTCAACAAAATTGGGAGCTGAGTTGTTTAATGCAGACAGACAGACAGACTTGGGCTTTCACAATAGGTGCTTTGCACATTACATGCAAACACACCTTAAAATGGTCTGATGAATCTTGATTTGCGCCGTCACTTGAAGATAGCAGGGCCGGAGTTTGACATACTGTCAATACAATGAATCCATAGATTGTTGAGTCAATGGTAGAGACTGACTGGGCTATTCACCGCATACTTGTGTATCCCTTTATGAGCACATTTTCTAAGTGAATACTTTCAGCAGGACAATCCACATCACAAAGCATGCATTATTTATTCTAAGCTCGTTCCATGAACAGGACAGTGACTTCAGTTTGTTAAGTGGCCTGCACAACAGAATGTGGTGTAACCTTAAATGTGTGGCCAGAACATCTGCAGGAACTGTGTGATGCTATCAGGTCAACACTGACCAAAATCCACAAAGTCTGTTTGCAGCACTCTGTTGTATCCACGCCTTAAAGAACTCAAGCTCTCCTTGGAGCAGAAGGAGGTACTATTACCCAGTACTAGATAGGAGTACCAGCCATTAAGTGTATGTTGGCATCTCACCAATAACCCCAAAGTGTGTGATAAACACGTTGCAAACTGTGGCTGGAAAAAGACAAGAGACAAGCAGCCAGATAAAGTCTAAAAACGCAGTACAAAGTACTTTGTGACCTGCACACTTAAACAACATGTACACACTTTAGATAAGAGAACAGAGTGACTGTTTTATGATAGACAGTGACCCAAAATAAATCATCTGGCAGAATATTTCAGAATTTGAAAATTGCCTTCAAGCTACACAGAACTGTCTTAAAAGTCTCTTTCATAAGCAAAATTAAATGTATTTTTTATTCACTTTCTAGATTCAGGCTACAATCCCACAAGGAGAATGTACAGAGGAATGGCACTCACCGATGACTCACTGTCTCGGACGAGGAAATCCCCTTCAATCCCACGTTCATTCAGACAACATTCTGCCTGGTGCCGTGTTATGTTCCCATAGTACCAATCCTTTCCTGCAAACCGTCCTGTGTGAGAAGGACCAGTGTAGCTTATCTGAGGGGTGTGACAGCTGCTGATGGTGGGGCCATCGCTAATAATGGCCACATAGTTTTTGGGAACAAGGCCAATCTGGCCACGGGAATTTTTACATTTCCACCACTCAGGGTCATTCTCTGGTTTTTCAACTACTTCCATGGTCTCCCCCTTTTCAAAGTTAAGTTCTTCCTCTGTCACAGAGCTGAAGGGGTACAGAGTCTGCACCACATGGAGGACCCTAGCATTTTGACCATTGCTGATAGCTGCCCCATGCCTAATAGAAAAGAAACTGGGGGAATCTGCCATGGCGTCCTCTCCTTCTTCTACGACGTAGTTAGATGGGAACCAGCCCACTTGTCCATTATAGCTTCCACGCCACCAGCCATCGCTACATTTCTCCATGACAACAACACGTGTTCCTTTCACCAGAGTTAGCTCATCCTCCCGCTCCGCTACATAGGCAAACTTGACATAAGCAGGGATGTTAAGGTCATAGATGCGGTCGGCACTGCTGCCGTTGGACTGATACTCTGCGTCCGTGCTGGGGGTGGGTGAGGCGTCTCGTGCACTTGTTTTTCTCTTTGTTTTGCCCAGACCTGTAAAAATACAGAAGAGCACTTATCAAACACTTCCCAGTAATTTAAATGAAATCTTGATCATTTTTAACTCTTAGCAGCAACAAGGATGATAAACAGAAATGTTAGCAATGTACAAGAGGAAACTATTTATCTTTGGTCTCTTCAGAACTTAAAAAAATCAAATTAACCAAAACAAACATACTGTTAAATCAAATATTGTGTACTTGCGCCAAAAAGTTTGCATTCATAACTGAAAAAAATATATTTTGAAAGGCTGAGAAATCTCAGAGCTGCACGGCCGGACATTGTAGGACTTCTGTAAATTCTAATCTTTCTTAGTTTACATCTCTTTATCCTGCTCCCATTCTTTTAAATTGTAGCTTTTAGTTTTCATTTAAACTGAGTTCAAAATGCTGATCATCCCACTTCTTTAAAATGTTTACTTTGTTTTAGTCAGTCCTACAAATTGGGAAAGATGGCCTTGTGATGATGTTCAGTTCTAGAAGGACATCTCTGAGTGAACATTTCCTTACTGGCTGTGCTCACACCGCCATTCTCCTGACCTCTGCTCAGCTTCTTCACACATTCCATCTGGCCCTGCTGGGCTCTCTGCTGCAGATGGTGACATCAGCGAAAGGAAAAAATAATCACTACTGTCTCAGACTTGTACTTAAAAAGCTAAACTCCATTCATTTTCTATGTGATTATGTGCAATTATCCACTGATTACAGTTCAAATAAAATAAAACAACAGACAGAACTCCACCAGACTATTAAAAATAGTCCTCTCCTGAGCCATCTCTGGACCTACAGAGTGGGAAAAGAAATCAACGAGTGATGAAAGACAGAAGAAATGATTAAGTCTGACAGATGTAAAAGTTAAATGAGATTTTTTGATACATCATATAAACTTTATTTCACATAAATTAATTTCCTGGTCCTGTCACTTCAGAATACCAATTGTTTTATGACAATGATAAAAAAAAAAAAAAAAAAAAAATCAGCTCCTTATATCACAGTCTGTGTTTACCTCTGTTACGTAAAGAGTTAAATTACAAAGATCTGCACCAAAAAAAAAAAAATAATAATTGTTCTTTATAGATTCAGGTGTGCTGAAACCATTTCTAGAACTGGAATTTCTCTTCCACAAACCAGTTCAGAGAGATATTATATTCAGTGAAAAACACCATTGTGAAAAAGGATTTTTCAAAAATTACTTACATTTACTTTATGGCATAAGTATATTTGATGCTCAGAATATTAAATTTATTTTGAGCAGGAAAATTGCAGTCTTCCTCATTCTTAATGTTAGTTTGGGTGGAAACAAACCCAAAATCAAGTATTTTCTACACATCTCGGCCAGTATATTTTTTCTCTTTTCTTATTCCTTCAGACTAGCCAGGAATTTTTATTTAGAAGGGTAGAAAGACGCCATTTTATTGTCCAAAAGAGAGAAAGTTGTTGTTTAAATGGTTTTCACAGAAATATGCAATGATGGGTTGATTCATCCTTTGTCTTGCTCAGGTAACAGGCAAGCAAACGGTGAGAGACTAAAGACCCCGCATCTTTATTGACACAACAAACGTTACTGGTTTGACAAATTTTGGAGAAGAGTACATAAAATAAATAATGGAAGTACTGTAAAGGGGAATTCCGCTACTGAACTAAAGGCCACCTTTCCGTGCTGTCTCACAGTTAAAGTCGTTTTACTTTTTAAGTCAGAACTTACTGACTTACTTACAGAACTTGCTGTCTGAACCATTTGTGGAAGTGAAATATGTTGTATGCTTACATGAACAAACCGGACAGATTTCTCTGCATTTGTGGGGAATTCACCTTGATAGCACAGCAAGAGTTGCGTACACCACGGGTGTCAAACTCCAGTCTTGGAGGGACGCAGGGGCTGCAGGTTTTCATTCTAACCATTTTCTTAATTAGTGACTCGTTTTTGCTGCTAATTAACTTCTTTTGCTTTAGTTTTAATTAACTTGACTTGGACCTCCTAGTTGTTTCTTTTCCCTTAATTAGCAGCCTAATGATAATGAGACACACAACAAGGTGTCGTGTGACCAGCTAGCCACAGTATCTGAAAATAAAGAAAGGTCAAGACCTCAGTAAGGTTGATCTCTTAGGTCACCAAAACTTTTTGACGATGTTCTTAGAAAAAACAGAACATTCACAGTTTTGGAAATGTCTGCTGTGGCAGAACGAGAGCAGCAACAAGCTATGGAATTAAATAACAAGTTTAATTACCAGCAAGAATTGGCTTCTCATTAAGAAACTGGTTGAAGTGAAATTGGTTGGAGTTTGATACCTCAGTTTAGCTGGTCATCTGTCGGCTCATTTTATGTCTCATTTCTGTTTGGCTGCCATTTAATGGAGAAAAGAATCGACTTAAGAGGACTGAATCTTTAAAAACAGGGCTATTAAAATGAAGGGAAAAGAACTTAATTACCAATGAAAACTGGTCACTGATTAGGAAAAGGGTTAGAATGAAAACCTGTAGCCACTGCAGTCCTCAAGGACTGGAGTTCGACACCCCTGGCTTACACCACTTTAAAAAATAAAAACCTTTATTTCGAATGCAGAGTTAGGTTGAAGTTAGGGCTACTGAAAAAATGAATTTCGAAAATATATTCTCCAAAACATATATATATTTTTTTATTTTAAACCTTCATTTATTTAAGACCTGTATTCTGTTGGATTCAGCACCTTCACATCTGTCAAGAAGATCTAAAATTTGTGACAAGAGTAAAAAAAAAAAAAAAAAAAGTTTTTTGCAGATCAATGTTTTTAATGTTGTGACTGAATGCTAAATATCGGTCATTCGGTGTACATTATTAGAAGGGAAACAATCAAAAATCAGACAGGGAATATGAATGATATGGTTTAGATGTGCCTGCACTTTGGGGGACATGTACACCTTATTTTGGCCCGGGATTTACTGTTCTTTTGTTTCTGTTGCGGTCTTGGCATCTCGTCTTCACACTTATACTACTTCACTAATTGTACTCCAGCTAAAGAACAACTGGGTTGTACACTTAATACCTTTTTGGTTAAGCTAATAATTCTCTCATTAGTTTCAAACTGGAGATTTTGTTTTCTATATTTTGTAACCTTATTCGTTTTGTCTGTTAATGACAAATGATGGACGTGTTCAGAGACTTGTCAGTTTTTCGAGGCACTTACAGGGAGATGACGTGTTGCATGTTGATCAGCATATGCAGTAAGAACGTCACTGTACTCTGTCCATGTAACCTATGGTGGTGTACAGACCATTTTCACCAGAACATTGTCCATCCATCCATCCATCCATTTTCCAACCCGCTAAATCCGAACACAGGGTCACGGGGGTCTGCTGGAGCCAATCCCAGCCAACACAGGGCACAAGGCAGGAACCAATCCCGGGCAGGGTGCCAACCCACCGCAGGACACACACAAACACACCCACACACCAAGCACACACTAGGGCCAATTTAGAATTGCCAATCCACCTAACCTGCATGTCTTTGAACTGTGGGAGGAAACCCACGCAGACACGGGGAGAACATGCAAACTCCACGCAGGGAGGACACGGGAAGTGAACCCAGGTCCCCAGGTCTCCCAACTGCGAGGCAGCAGCGCTACCCACTGCGCCACCGTGCCGCCCCAGAACATTGTCAGACCTGCTTAATCCTCTTCTTGGTCACAGGGGCTGAAGCTCATCCTGTCAGCAAAGAAGACGGACCCACTTACGCAATTTAACATTAACTTAATATGACCTCCAGAACTGTAACATTTTCTGCTTAAATACATACATCTTCATCTTTAGTAAAATTTCAAAAAGAAAGAAGAACAAAATGAATAAATAAATAAACCGCATAAGGCGGACAGGAGCCCCTCTTCAAACATGCATCTCTGCATCTTCCTTTCTTGCCACAAATGCAAAAACATCTGAATTCTGAAATCTCGACTCAACATCTGAGGAAGCTGAACTGACAATGACATTGCAAAGCTTTCATTTTGGTTTTCTAATTTTATATGAATGCACATGATTGGCAAATTCCGTTAATGGACTTATTGTGCCCATTGTGAGAATTCAAATCTTGAAACACATTATTAAATCAGCAGATTATCAAGAGGAGGATAAAACCATTTCCTGTAAATGAGTAAGTCACATTTTCAACGGCTGATTTGTTTAGAATTAAAAGCTAAGCAGAATCTTTTCTCATGAGTTATACCTGTCATTTTACAGGAATGACTTTTTAACACATTTGGTTCCATATTTCAGGAGTCGTCTTGACCTCACTGACTTACTCTGTGCTTGAATATAGCCAGCCACCATATGAAACAGCCCAAAAAAAGAGCTGATTACTCATGGGCCGTGCCTGTTAATTACACCGCGTCAATCCTGAAAGTCTCATTTCAGAAGATAAAAGCCTGCATGTGGGGCAGGCGGCTCTCAAATAAATCAAAATGTAAAGTGAACCTGCCCAGTTTCCTGATTTAACTTACTATACATACAGCCAGTTACTCTTCATGGTGTTTAAAACAGCCAAATATGATACTTGTGTCAAAATCTGTAACTCTGTGCTACACATAAGGACTCAACCCTAAAACCACAAGCAGAGTCTCCTGCTAGGCAAGTTCTTTTTTGCTTTTGCTTGGGTCAATGAAGGTCACTTTTGGTGGATTAAATTATCTATTTTTGTTCATCCATGTACACTAAACATAACTTGGTTATGGTAAACCTGTTCACTTTTTAATTTTACTGATAAAATGTTGGACCAAGTAACTAAAAACTAGGAAAATTCATCACAAATTGCAATCATATTTCACCATTTTCACAGCCTGATTATGGTCATCTATCTCACAATGATAGTTTTTGATCTATACATGATGAAAATGCAGAAGTGCAGTTGGCGATTTCATTTGCAGGTCAGTCTTTAGATCTTGGTTTGAAAATATTTTGCATTTGGAAGTGATCTTCTGTGGTGCAAATTTTCCACAGAAATTATATCAAAAATGAGGAGCCCATCTTATACCTCATAAACTCAACACTGACGCCAATTTAGCAGTTGACAAATTTTACATGAAAGATGGGAGACCCTGGACCTTTTTTCTGGGTCCTGTTGATGAAAAAAAAGTTAAAGCCGCTATCAGAACTCGGAACTCGTCTGATACATTAAATGGTTGTGTGGAAATGAAGAGTGTCTTAAATGGGATTTCCATCCAACATGTGGTACAATCGCGCACAGCCACAACGTCACTCATAATGGGTCAGCTCTAAATCGTCAGTGGAACACATCTACAATTCATGGGACTGAGGTGTAAAACTGGAATAACAATTAAAAACACAAAACAAAAGAAAGACACAGGGAGACCAGAACAAGTACATTACACACAATGACCGTGTATGGAATCAAATCCAGCACTCGAGAGTTATAAAGCAACAGCGTAATAAAACGTAACCTCCCTGAGGAATGCCACATACCGTTTTGCCCAACATGCCTCATCATTCTTTTCACCTAACGTTTCCAAAATATTATTTTGCTACAAAGGACTCTAAGATGCTGTCTTCAATGATCATGTACAGCATCCACCTACAGTTGTCTGTTTTTAAACATTTGTGTGAAATGTTACTTAACCTACTTCACTCTGTACCTAAATTTTTTGTTGAAAAATTAATTTCACAGCAACAATCGACTGACATACACTCCAACTAAATTCTTTTATAATCTCGAGTTGACTACTCTGGGAAGGCTCCGCTCCTTTGGTGTTTCTTTTTTCCAGTGTAGTAGCACTACTCGGAACCTTTTCCAGCACTGCTATGTCCTTCTTATAACATGAAGACCAAACCTATGCAGCTTTTATTATGTGGCATCAACAAGACCTGTTATTTCATTTTTATACTCTTTTGTTTTTAAAGGTGTTAATCAAAACATGAGTAAACAATCCAAGCAGC
The DNA here is from genome assembly GCF_900747795.2 of Erpetoichthys calabaricus. NCBI lineage: Eukaryota > Metazoa > Chordata > Cladistia > Polypteriformes > Polypteridae > Erpetoichthys > Erpetoichthys calabaricus. The sequence goes on along the minus strand of NC_041397.2, from coordinate 257,525,607 downwards.
AACACATACACTGCTGGTCCACCAGAGAATATTAGTGAAGCAATCAATAATAAAAACAGCAAAAGAGTTACATGGGTACCTCATGAACAGGAACGGCCCCCCTAGCATTATTTCATGAATTGCAGAAAGACATAGTGAAGCCCCCATTTGTTTGGTCCAACTAAACACTCCCTAACACACTTGTATTTTCTTCCTTGCTCAAAGACTGCACTGTCCAGATGCCCCCTGGAGTGTCCTGGCACTATCTGCTGGTGATATGTTAGGATACCAAAGCAGGCACCCAGCAGTGACTTTTTATCTTTTCTTGTTGTATATGGAAATATTCACTGAAAAACAACTGGGACAGTTAGTGTGACTGCATCTGGGGAGAACTGTCAGTGTCACCAAAGGTTGCATTGTCTTCAGCTTCTTATGCCATTTTCATGATTTAATTCACAGTCTTACAGGGCTGCAGAAAGTTGTGTTAGTTGCTGCCTCATAGCATTTCATTCAAGTTTCCAACAGGAACTCCAGCTTCCCACCATAGTAAACAAGAATGCCAACAGCTTAAATGGCGATACTAAATTGTCTGGGCATAAGCATCCAAGTTTGATGAACTTTTGTCAAAATAATTATCAGTGGGTGACATGTTACATTACTGAGTATCAGCCTCTTGGTTGTGTACATTTATATTTATTAATTTATCAGGTACACAAAAGCAGTCAAGTTAAAGAAATGACTTAAATGTTCAAAAGACTTTACAGATATAAAAAAATAAACAAGTAAAAAAAAACAATCCCAAGTGTATTTGGGTCCAGTGCAGAAGTAAGTAATCACAAACAGGCCACAGGTGAGGTTTTACGTCAAGTATGTCAATCAGAATAGCAAACAATATAGCAAGTAGGAGTGAGAGCGACTCAAGCAGCATAAAGACATAGGTGGGAACACATAATGGGGGGGGATGGGGGACGGGGTCCACCCTAGAGATGCAAAAACTGGACAACCAAAGAAATGGCGGTCCATCAGTGTTTTCAGTGCTCCATTACAACAATGGAGCATATCGGTTGCACTTGTTTGTTACAAGTCCATGTCTAGCACAAGACTAACATTTACAATTACTAACATTTAACATGCATGTTTATAAGAATGCTTAAATAAATACCACAAGGCTGCAAAAAACATAAATGAAGCACCAAATAAACTAAGCAATAAAATATAACATAAAAAGGGATAGTTGTGCTGTGACAAAATTATATGAAAAAACACCAACGCATCAGAGATCATCGGGATATGGGGAATAACTTGTGAAACTGAGCTAAATGATGTCATTGTAATAAGATCTTTTGAATTAAAGATCCCACATGGTATCTATGGGCCGATAAGGCAATTGGAGAATATATTTTAAAGTGGAACAGAATGAGTTGATACAAAGACAAGATATGCTCTGATTTATAAGGTGGTGGGTCATGCTAAAAGAATGAAAGTGGAAAATAAAGAGTGCAGCAGATGAAGGAGGAGGCCAAGAATGAGGTCGTTGGACAAAGTGATGGTTGACCTTACAGCTATGGGAATCAGAGGTTAGACAGATAGGGTGGCTGTAGGAGACCAAGGCTCATCAGGGTCTGTAGTGCCAAGAAAGGGGAAGACACTGTTAAATATGTCAAAAACAACTACAGGCTTTAGGTAATAAATTGGCTCCTCGGGACTGGACACTTCATAAAAGCTGTAGCCAGGTACCTGAAGAGCTTAGTTTAACGTGTTATAAAGGGAGACTTAAAGCAGTCAGTGTGCAAATTGACACTCTTAATATAAAATTAAGAAATGAGGCTCTTCTTTCCCATTTACTGACTCTAAACAGTCAAGTCCTTGAACACAATAAAACTCTCCACAGTCACCCGAGTCCAAGATTCTCCACCCAATGAAAAAAACTGAAGAACGGGGACATTTTCTGTATCATTTATTGTAAAGTTTAAATTATAGAAATGTATTCTAGAAATGTTAAAAAGCAGAACTTATTTGTCATCTGTTGATAGTGCTAAAAAACAAGAAATAGTTATTACTATTTATTAAAAAAAAGATATATATAAATATACTGTATATATATTCTCTGAAATAGTCATCATTCTGCTCTGTTTGATACATTTAAAGGTCCCATCAGATAGCACGACGACTAAACAGAGACAAATGTGATACATCTGTTGTATGTAGTGTCCCCACAAATTACAAAGGGTGACAACACAAAACTACTAATGATAATAAAATAATAATACATTCTGAGAAATTACAAAGATGCAGCTATATGCAAGACACATGGAGATAATTTAAAATAACGAGCTATGCAACTAATGACTCCCATTACAGAGTAACTAACATTTCAAAGAGACTCGAGTCATTTTTACACACTTTGATTCACTGAAGAAGTTGCCATTATTTAAATAAGCAGAGAGGCTAATTTACAGCTTCCTATAAAGACTTGCACTGCTATTCAGAACAATCATAGGCAAAACTATAAAGTGGTTCGCTCTCAGCAGTCCTTTATCTATTATTTATTGTGTGATGCCAGTAAGCAGCCCCACTGCTGCAGGGCTAAACATTGTAAAGTTGAGGCTAGACTATGAAAAGTTACAAGGGAGCGATGATTAACTGGAGTGGATGATGGGTGGGTTTCACAGCTGAATGCTTTCACGCACATTCTTGGGTATTTACTCTGCTGAGAGTATATGTAAGGAATATTTAGAAAGGGCCTATGGGAAAGGAACAGAACAGAGTTTTGATAGTCATAACAACATGAAAACTGTTCATTCAACTAAAAGCTAATCAAAACCTACACATCTGTTACGTTCAAAATAAAGTCATGACAAGAAGTGAAGATTCAAATGTACTACTGTCACGCTCACGTCAAGGTAATTTGTAAGTACACATAGTTACTAACATTTCACTAAATGTTCATTTTAGGCAACTTCCAACAGTGGCCATTTTATTATTGGATAGCATATTTTAAAATTAAGTTTATCAACCTTAATTACTGAATGCTGTTTTTAACGTAACACTTGTATCACGCCCCTTCTTAGTCTCAGTTTACATAAGCTGAATATATCTGATTCCTTTGGTCTTTTGTCAAAACTCATAGCCTGCAATCTCTGTCTAGTTTCTCTTCCATCCATCCAATATCCAACCCGCTATATTCTAACTACAGGGTCACGGGGTCTGCTGGAGCCAATCCCAGCCAACACAGGGCGCAAGGCAGGAAACAAAACCCGGGCAGGGCGCCAGCCCACTGCAGGGCAAACACACACACACAAAGCACACACTAGGGACAATTTAGAATCGCCAATGCACCTAACCTGCATGTCTTTGGACTGTGGGAGGAAACCCACACAGACACGGGGAGAACATGCAAACTCCATGCAGGGAGGACCCGGGAAGTGAACCCGGGTCTCCTAACTACAAGGCAGCAGCGATACCCACTGCGCCACCGTGCCGCTGCCACCTAGTATCTCTTCTCTGGATTATTTCTTTTATGATGTTATGACTTTCTTGTTATATTTTGTTCTTTTTTTTTTTTGTTTTTTGTTCTTTATTTCGCCTTATACAATTTCTTGTATTAGGAATTTGTTAGTTTTCGCATACCCCTTGGGGTCAGAGTGCAGGGTCAGCCATTGTACAGCGCCCCTGGAGCAATTACAGGTTAAGGGCCTTGCTCAAGGGCCCAGCAGAGTAGGATCTCTTTTTTGGCAGTGACGGGGATTCGAACCGGCAAACTTTGGGATGCCAGCGCAGATCCTTAGCCTCAGAGCCACCACTCCGCCCTCATGACTCAGTAGGTACAAAAATACATTTTTATAAGGTACAATAATGTCTGGGCATCCATGGTCCACTTTTTAAGCAGTGACAGTGGCACAACAAAAACTGAGTGACCACAAATGAATAAGAAGATAAAAGGCAGCCCTAAGATGAGCCCGCAAGGGCAGCTTCCTTCATCTGAGCCTCGTGGTCAATGGAAGCACACGCCTATTTAAAACTGCTTCACAGAACCAGAAAAAGGCAAGGAAATTTAGGCACAAGAGAACTGTGCTCAAAGCTACCAAAATGCAAAATAATGAAGAAAAAGTAAACAAAGGGTAACGCCAAACAGCCTTACTTTTCAAACTGGGTCAAGAGGCCAACCTTTTATCTAACCTGCTCTTATTGGGGGCGGAGGTGGGGGGCATATGATGGGTGGAATGTCCCATGCTGACTCACATGCATGCATCACAGATGTTACAACACTGCAACCATCCTAGATAGTTATAACAATGTGTGGAGGCTAAATAACAAAAGAATGTGAAAAACAACCAAATAAATAAACAAAGCAATGCAATGCCAGTCGACAGCACAAACTGACAATATGAAGATTTAAATCTGATAACCTGCTCCCGATCTTGTCTCACAAATATACAGTACAGTTTATGAGTAACCTCGCTTGACTTAGTATTGCCTAATATCAGCCTTTGTAATATTTTTTTTACCTTGTATGGTTATGGATAGTCTATTATTAATTAAGCCCAAGTCTATTAATAAGCTATAAATCTCTCTTTCTGTAATCTTCCTGAATTTTATGACATACCACATGTAATAAAAATCACTTTTATTTATATTAAACACATTATTTGCCCTTAAGTACTTAATAGTACACCCAGCTGCTGATGTATACCTGCATTGTTTTTTCTGTAGCGGTGGTTCATTAAAGCCACCATCAGAGAAGTCGTTGTTTTCCTACACATTGTGCTCCTTCATCTGTTTCCAACATTGACCTGTCGCCAAGGACTGGGGACTCTTGTGGAGCCCCTGCCTTCCTAAAGGACACATAGGGGAAGCTTCTCTAATATTCTACTTCTGTCATCCTACTTTTCTATTTGCAAGTAAAACACCACTTCATTATGTGCTTCTTTGTGTAGAGAATTCAACTTTCAGAAGTCTCTAGGCCTCTTCCTGGCTACTCTGCTCTCTACCGGACTGTTTTAAGGCAGTAAATAACTGCTATATGCTGAAAATAAATGTTAGAGTTTGTTTATATTTACACTCTCACATATTTATATTTATTATCACTCTCTCTCTTAGGCTTTAACTAGTATCAGTTAAACTCTTAAAATATATCTTCATTTATCAAACATGCACAGATTTTCTGAAATAACAATAATGATAAAAAAAAAAATGAGCCCTGCTTTAGACACGAAAAAGCTGTAAAAATGCTGCATGGCACCTGGCAGGTTACCAAAAAACTGAAATTTTAGGAGCAAAAAAGAATGTTACAGAGAACTAGTAATGAGTTCAATAATAGTAAATGAGTGGAAACACGGCAGGAAATTGTTAAATCAAATTCCACTTCTTCTTGCAAAATTTGTTTAGAGCTGGTTAGATTTATTCTTCCAATAACATTTTGCAGCAAAACAAAGAGTGGCAGGCAACAAGGAGCCCACTGCCAGCTCTTGTCAAAGGACAGCAAGTGCCTGGTGACGAGCACAAAGGCCAAATGTTTCAAAAGTCACCACGTGCAGGCAGTTACTTGAGTAGAGTTTGAAGATGATGTCCTTCAATAATTTATTTACAATTCAACCTAATCCTTAACACAATGCAGGCAGTAACAACCATTTCCAAGTAGTGGGAACCTATAAAAAGAAAACCTGAGAAAATTGGAATTAATTTGCCCTGTGTTGGCTGGGATTGGCTCCAGCAGACCCCCGTGACCCTGTGTTCAGATTCAGCGGGTTGGAAAATGGATGGATGGATGGACATGTATAAACTCATAAGAATATTTAGATTTATCTCTTTAATTTAGTTAAGGATGAGGACCAATTTCAAAATGATTAGGGAGAAAAGGGTCTAGTTAAGAAATCTAAGAAAAACCAAGAAAATCCTCAGCACAGCCCATTCTGTGACAACCCACTTATCATGGCGCCAAGCAGCGGCTTGGGCATGTAGGTCAGAATTTAATGAACGTGCAATGTATATGCAGCTTATAAGATCTCCACCTGCTGGAGACCCCCTTTGCTCTTTGTGTGGATCACAACGATCTACCATTCCACCATGTTATGGTTTGGGTGACAGGTGTGTTAGCCAGTTATATTTTAAGTTGTAATCTCTTTTTGTTTTATTAAATATTGGCGCCCATTTGTAAGCACTACGTCACAATGACAACGGTCACAGCAAGTGGTCTTGTGTCAGATGGACATCTAATTGCTAATTTAAATCAAAGGGTAAACTCTGTGTGTTTCTCAGCTTCAGCATGCTGACCAAAATATAAGTGATTGCTACCTAGTGAGTGCCCCTTTAATTTATTACATGGCTCACTTCTGAAAGGGACTTCTTGAAAGCAACCATTTTTAAAGAATGTAACAGATGCTGATGTAAAACTTAACTTTACATTTCTACTGCAACCTTTGATCAGCAAGTGAAGTGTCAGGAGATGAACGAGGTGACTTTGAGCCTCATGTCCCAGCGCCATTTGTTAGCACACAGACAAGGCCTTATCAACTGCAGCAGCTTTTACTAAGTAGAAAAGAAATGAGTTGTAGAATGACCTGGAGAACTCTGTCCTCCCTGGTGCACCACAAGCCTTTGCCCCACTATGGAGCCTTCCAGATAAACATACTGTATATGAAAAAGAGCCTTTTTTATAGCTGATAACTCCTGACACTCAAGCTTCCCATAAATGCACTTATCCCCCAAACCCTGCAGCTCAAAGCATGTACGCTGCTGATTTACTTCTTTATTTCTCTGCCCGTGTCCTGCTCTCAATGAAGAGTATCAAATGGTTTTAGTTTTTTCTCCGCAATGACATAAAAATTAAGGACTTATTTTAAACAGTAAATATTCTGTATATTCAGGGACTTGCACTGTCCTTGTAATACAACCAAAGAGATAACAGGACATAAGTGGTGGATGCATCTGATAATTCAGAGTCACTTAGCACCGAGTCACTTAGCACCGGCAAAGAACACACAAAAGTAACAATACCAATGCCATGTTAGGAAGGTGGCAGCACAGCTCAGCTAAAACTCATTTAATATCTTTCATCTTGTTTTAGAGGGCCTTCTAGATATATTTCTTGACTAAGATCTAACTGAGCACAGCTTTGTAATGTTCTGGTATCAGTATAATGATGTATATACACTGTAGATACAGGAGAAATAACAAAACACATTCAATAATACAAAAACAAATACCTTTCTTGTCTTGTGTGTGGCAACGCTAGAGTTAGAAGCTGACAGGAGCTCCTTTTTATTTTCAGATATAGCAAAGTTTTAATGCATACAACCACATTATCTGCTGAAATATTAACAGCACTACAGATGAAAGCATACAATGAAACCAGCTTTCAATTTAGTCCTACATTTCAAATTTAAGTAGGACTCTTGGCACATTATAGTTTTAGCAGGTAAAAAAAAGCCACATGTAAAATAAATGGGACGCACAAAAAGGATGTGCCCACTGGGTGGGCATTTCATTACGCAAATGTCCTTTTTATGGGGTCCCTGCTGTCTTCTTACAGCTCACACTCTCTGCTTTCCCATTACACACTGTGGGCCTTTACTTTGTTTCAAGGTTCCAGCACATTCCTGTGGTCAGAACCCCTAAATCTTCCCTCCTCATTATAGACGGGACAGACAATGACCAGGGTGACAGCACGAGAAGAAACAATTGAGGGGTTCATTGTCAGTCAACTCACTGGTGCCATCTTACACGCTCTTTAAATGGCTCAAGCAAAAGTAAACCAAAAGATTAGCACGTTTAGAAGTGACTTACTGTACGTGTGGGGACTTAATGTTTACTAGTAATTTCACATTTTTCTTAACCAAATCCCTCTTTTGGTCCCTGTTTTAATCATGACACTTTTAAATTAAATTATATACTTTGAACAATCAAGTTCTTTATTTTCAATTGGCTGCAGTTGTTCTGTCCCTGAACACAGTCCGGCAATTACTTGGATGTTATTTCTAAAATTTAAACACTACTAAAATGACACCTTTGATTATTTTAATACCACATACATTTATTTTCCTAGCTTAGTAATAAATCAAATAATTGCCTATACAAAAAAGTCAGATCCAATTACAAAGAAATGTAAGTAGCATGAGGCTCACTGCCAGGGCATTTTGAAAGTAACCTTGGATGTTCTCCAGGATGGCAATGCTTGTTTCTTGTACTCTTCAGTGACGTATAGACAAATAAGTGTTACGAAGGTCCATGGGCATTCCCTTCCCTGACTTCTTTCTAACTGGACTGGCCGGCCCTGAGGGTAGTAACTTCATACATGTGAGTCCCAAGGGCAGCGCAAACTCAAATAATGGGCAGGTGGACAGGCACGGACTGACTGGAGTTGCAGTTAAAGGTTTGATTTTGATCACCAAGCTGTTACATGTAGAATATTTTTTTGTATTACAAAATGGTGACTGTGCTTTCTAAGAGTCAAATCCACAGTACTATACAAGAAGAATAATGCCGGTTGCAAAAAGATTAGTCAGTTTCAGAAAGAATTAACCCTGATGACACAGTAAAGCAAACTCTACTTTGTTAAGGTGACATTCCTGGTGAAAATGGATCCATGTAGGAGCTGAGCTTGAGACTCCCCCAAGATAGCGGTCATCTGTTTGCTTTACATTTCAGTACTATGTGGCTGGTTATAGAAAAAAGAAAACGTTTCGTTTTCTGAATATTAAAAAGCAACACATTTAAAATGAATGGAGTTAATTAGGAATAAAAAACCTGCAGCCACTGTAGCCCTCCAGGATCCAAGTTTGACACCAATAATTGAACAGGCACTGCTACTTGGCTTTACATCATGTAGTTTAAAACTCGGACGTGGTTTTATAAAAATGATGCTCACTTTAGCTGGAATTGCTGAACATTGAATTGAGGAGAAGTACATTTTAAGTGAATGGGGAAATGACAAGATGTCTGTGGGTTTTATTTTTTCATAAAACTGAGACCCACCTGAAAATGCAGAGCACCATAACTGTACATAGTAATCACGCCAGACAGGAGGTGTCTAGTTATTATTTGCTGTGCGTGACTTTGTATCTTTTTCATTGCCTTTATGTGTCAGACAAAAACTAATATTTATTAATCTTAATATTTCACATATTGTCAATGTTTTGGGGGCTGGGGGCATATTCTGGCATGTATCATTATAATTGCTTCATTCTTCGACTAGAAATTAATGTTGTGGTTGTAGGAAAAAAATCCTTTGTGTATTCACTTTATTAGTTTTGTGCTCCCTGCTTATCTTCTTGAAGCAAATAAAACGTTGCTTTCTTTTACTGAAATGTGTTCAGAGTAATGAAAAAACTGACATGCAATACTTACTAAACAAAAAACCTGGGAAAGAAACACACGCAAAAATAATATAAGCATGGTGTCAAGCGTCTTCTATACTTTAATAGCAATTCTTAAAAATAATATGCAGAGATATCTAACAAATGTGTATTTTGTGTGGAACACACCTGTTGGTGGAGGAATTTGCTAGGAAATAAAAGTGACTGGCTAAATATATAAAAATAAATTAAAATAAAAAACTCTTATTTTATAGCACGTAATGACTAAACATTAATTTTGCATTAATACAGCTATTTTGCAGATAGAGCACAACCATTTTGTAATTTCAATGATTACTTTAAAATTCTATATTGTTATTTCAGTTTGTATTGTTGATTGGGTCCAGTGTTAAACATATTAATCAGAATCAATTATTTTTAAACTTCTTGGACTTACCTAAAGGCAGCTTACAAACATCGCTCACCAAAATCTTGTTATGTGTCATTATTAAACTCTATTAACGTCGACTGACAAAATGTTTTTTTCACAGCAAATTTGCTGGGTTTGCTGATGACCTTGTTTACTGAATTTTTCCCTGAAAATTTAATGTGTGGGTGACTTAAGCAAATTTGTTTTACCCAGCGCCACATGATGCTTGGAGGAGCATGACATCACAGAGAGGTATCAGCCATGTTGGATGGGAATTTCACTACCCGGTCTATGCTAACTTTCTGATTTCCGCTGTGCAAGTGCAGAACTTTCTTGCTTGCGTATTATAGGCACACTCCTCCTTACATTTGACAGTGTGGTCCAATCTGCATATATAACGTTTGCATGGTGTCAGTACCCGATTGGGACTCCAGCCTGATATGCAACCCAGATGCATTTTTTAAAAAAGTATTTTCATTTGAAGGGCATGCATTAGCTAACTATAATGAAAATATTATGAAAATACTTGAATGTTATGCATAGACTCTTCACACATTGCGTCTTCACTGCAGGATTAGGCATATTCTGTTCCTCGCTATGCAGTGCAGGTTGGGTGTTGACATGGACAGCTCCCCGAGTATATAACGCTAATCACCTGCATTAGAGGTTCAGTGGGTGTTATTCTGTCGTGTGTCAGTAGCTCAGGAGATGCAGAGAGAGACAGAGAGAGATAAAGGAGTCGGAGCACGGTGGTACAGTTAGTAACACAGCTACCTCTCAGCTCACATCACATTTTCGTCCACCATAATCGGTCCAGGGTAGTTGTCAGATAATTTCCTAGCCCTCAGAGACACAAAGACCATTGCATCAAATCCCACAAAACTAGTTCAGTTTCTCCTTCTCTATTGATCTCAATGTATTTTGCAGAAATTTCTGAACTACTCCACGTTCACAAATTCAACAGGGTTTACACATCACTAAGCCCTGTAGTACTAGAGTGGCTAACAAGAGCATAATAAGAAAAGAGTTCATCGTTGATTTATCATTCCTTTGTCAAATGTCTGAGGGTGAACCAGAAATCCAAACCAAAGGAAAAGTGTGGCTCAGTCAATCAAACATTTGTAATGAGGCAAAACAGGGATTACAAAACAAGAAGGTTCTTTAGACAGGAACCTGAAAATATTAACAAAATAAAATGCTTTACTCTTCAATTAGAGAAAGTCTTTCTTTTATTTTCAGGTACACTTCAGATAGTGATAATGCATAGCCCGCCCCCAACCAACCCCCCCTTTAAGTTACACTGGGGCCAAGCAATACTGTATGTACAGTATCTACTGGTATACCTTCAAATCCAAACTTTTCTCATGCTTAACTAACAGCATTAAAAGAGATGATAGCTCTTCTTTTAATTTATTTACACAAATAAATAGAGTTAACAATCTGAAAGTGTGTCTTTTCTGCCTACTGATGGACACTTACTTATTTTTCTATTCTTTGCTGCTGAAATGCAGCAATAATGTAGTGTAGACCACTTTATACAAGCAAAAAAATAGCTGTGGGAGAAAAACAAAAAGCAGCTTGAGATAATGTGCTACAAGTCCAAGCCCAGCCAAATGTACAGTGATAATGACCCATGATGAACTAATTTACAAAGGAATTTACTTACTAAAGTACAGAGGCAATTTATATTGAAAGCATCCTCTCTTGTGATAATCTATTAACCAAATACATTTGTACTTTCTGTATTGTACCAGTAATTTATAATTTTAATGCATGTTTTCTTATCCAAGGAATTTATGAAGCATTTAGTCCAAAATATTCAGTTAGTATATAACTTAATGGTAAAAGAAAACAGACAACAGTAAGAGATTGCACAGATATGGATGAGATCAAAGGTTTTGGGCAGAGCCATCAATCACCAAGACAGGTGGCAAATCACATGTGTGCAACGTCACTTGTCCTGGAATCTCACATGTAATTTTAACAGAAATATGGCTCATTTGAGACCAAGACAACAGTGACCATTTCATCTGGACATCGAAGAACATAACTCATGTGTCACTCGCTGCTGCCTCGCAGTTGGGAGATCTGGGGACCCGGGTTCGCTTCCCGGGTCCTCCCTGCGTGGAGTTTGCATGTTCTCCCCGTGTCTGCGTGGGTTTCCTCCGGGCGCTCCGGTTTCCTCCCACAGTCCAAAGACATGCAGGTTAGGTGGATTGGTGATTCTAAATTGGCCCTAGTGTGTGCTTGGTGTGTGGGTGTGTTTGTGTGTGTCCTGCAGTGGGTTGGCACCCTGCCCAGGATTGGTTCCCTGCCTTGTGCCCTGTGTTGGCTGGGATTGGCTCCAGCAGACCCCCGTGACCCTGTGTTCGGATTCAGCGGGTTGGAAAATGGATGGATGGATGTATTGTGTTATAGCAGGTCCACAGCTCAGAAAAGACAGCCATTTTAATTAATAAATTATTAGCTTGCCAGCTCGCTCTCCATGGGTATGTGTGCTCACATAGCTGCAGGCAGTTGGTGGAGTAATTGGGGCAAGACGGACTTGCACACGAGTGTGAGGTTGGTCTCAATTGCTTCATTAGCTTACTGCAGTGTGCGATTTAGACAATGTGCACACAGAGGCATATAAGAGAGCCAGCATGAGAAAAGGTGGAAGAGACCCTGAGAAATGGAGAGGCAAAATTAAAAGAAAAACAGCAGAAGTTGAAAGACAAGAGAGAGCGAGAGAGAAGGGCAGCAATGCGAGGGAGCCAGTGTGACAGAAAGGAGGCAGGCAGATGGGAATGGCGCCTCAGGGAAAGGAGCATGTGGCCAGCGCTCAGGAGGAGTAATAGCAGTGGGAGTCGAAGGGGAGAAGGCTCGACAGTGCACCATGGAACATCAGGGGACTGGTGGCAGGGACACAAGCTGGTCTGAAGGGTGTCTGAACCCGTTGGTTGACGTCTCTCCGGGCTGCAAAATCCGAACAGGATAAGCCAAGCAGACGTCAGTTTTAAAGGGAAGTACAGTGGTGACTTGGTTTGCGAGCATAATTCGTTTTGGAAACATGCTTGTAATCTAAAGCACTTGTATATCAAAGTGAATTTCCCCATAAGAAATAATGGAAACTCAGATGATTCATTCTACAACCCAAAAATATTCATATAAAAATGATTAGTACAAAATATAAAACAAATTAACCTGCACTTTACCTTTGAAAAGAATTATGGCTTGTGTGAGGGAGACGAGAGAGAGAAGAGGAGGAGGAGGGTTATTGTGTAGGACAACTTTCACCCTAACTAACGGAATCATTGCTATCTGTTGGCTCACTGGTTTCTTTTTCTTTTTTTGCGACTTTAACAAGGAACCTATCCAATGACAGTTGCTTTTGCCTGAAGAGTCACTACACTTGGACACAAAATTAAAAAATGCTTTACGCACTGTAAAGTTTATAAACTGTTTTGGGATTCCCTCCCAACAGGACGACACACGGAAGGGTGTCCCAAAGCAACGGCAGGCTCCCAGCGCTGTAGCAGTTTGCCACAAAAGCGAATCCGAAACACTTGCAGTCATGCTATAAGCGCCTGCTGTTGATGGGTGATGCAAGGAACATTATAAATACAAGGGAGCAGTATTACTTGGCCATTAACCTGGGCACGACCCTGCCTGACTGCTGTGTCTGTGTATAGGAGAGTGGCAGAACCCGCTACAATAAATAACCGCGCTGTTCCTGTTTCAAGCTGGTTCTGCTAAAGTACTGAGACTCAGCTTCATGTTTTGGGGTGCAAGACAGGGACTCACACGTCACAGCACACACATGTGGTCATAATGCTACAGTAAACCGTATATGCTTGTACGGATGTTGACTATATGAGTGACACACGGCGACTGAGACCGAGCATGTGAGATGATTACCCACAATTCTGAGGAGAGAGAACCACTACCGGCTCAGTTGTGATCATGTGACACTCGGCAGACAAAGTGTATTATACTTACTAGTCGTATTGTAAAACCTCACTTGTTTATCAAGTTAAAATTTATTAAAAAATTTTAGCTTGTCTTGCAAGACACTCCCAGACTAAGTTACTCGCAATCCAAGGTTTTACTGTACTAAGGACGGTGATGTTTTTCAAAGAAGAGTCTCTGTTTCAAATTGTTTTATTCATGGCTTGTTTTTAACCTCCATCAACACCTTTTTATTTTAATTGATTATTTATTTATTGAACATTTAACTGCATTGTACTATTCATTGGGCACTGTTTTGGATTTCCACTTGTTTTAAATAAAAGCACTGAGCACTTTAATACACCTACCCTTTGCTTTGTGTTGAGTCCTCATCTGCTGGCTGAATCTGGTTACGTTATCGATGATGTATGGTTAAAGAGGAACCCAAAAGCGGAAGTGGGAGCAAGGAGCTGACCTGCACTGTCACATATATATCCAGACTTTTGCTATTTTATTTTCTTTTAAATGAGGTAATGAATTAATATTAGGGCACCTGGTAGAGAGAAGAGTGTCACTTTCTCTGACCTGCAGGTGTTATCAAAGCTGAGAGGTTGTGGCTCAACAGGAACAACAAGTGCGATAAAAGTAAGACACTGCTGGTAAGTGGCATATAACCAAAAAGTGTATGAGCCTTCCCGTGTCCCAAAGACACCTGTACTTTGTTAGTACACAGATCCCTATGTGGAGCAATGATGAACGATAAGGCGTTGTGCGGATGAATCCTATGTGGAATATCACAGAGTGACTGGCAGTTAGGCATCACTCATATGTACCTGAGTGAACAGCATCTGGGTGTGTGTTAATCTTAAGGTGTGGTAGTAGACCAACCTAGTCACATTCATAAGTCTCATTCATTAGTATCATAGCACCTCAGCAAAAGACCTTTGGCATCACTATGAGTTATCAGAATGAGTGTGTATAGGTAACAAATAACTTAATAAATTAGAATTGTGAAATTAGCAAATACACAAGCATTTGTGAATATACCTTTGTAAGATTCCACTTTCATTTCCTCGCTAAACGCAACGCTTGCCAGGATTAATTCAAGTTATGGCTCCGGCCACGCCCCTTGTCCCTCCTTTTGCCTGCAGTCTTCCCTTGGCTCCTCCTACCAGTGTCTATTGCAATGTAAAGTTAACCAATCTGGAGTCAAATGATGGGATGGACTGGGGAAATAAAAGAAAGGGCCTGATTTAGGCTTCTCACTCGAGCATTAACTTCCAGTCTTTACAAAGCCGTTTATCAACTTCCCAACGATTCTGAAAATGTTTGAGTTCTTTTAAGATTTAACCTTTTCACCTGCATTTAGATTTTTCCTTTGTCTCAGGTTTTAGCTACTTTGTCTTGCTTCTTATCTGCTCTTTTTTTATGATCGACCAAGTTGCCTACTCTTATTTCCTCATTAGGATCACAGACTAGGTTAACAAGTGTGTTCTAATATGTCATGCTTCTCATTCTATGGCTTGCCATTTCCAATATTCACTGGGTGGTGTGTCACTCTGCAGATCGGCTATTTGGCTTTCACTGTAGGAAAGTGGATGCTGAGGGTTTGGGCTGTGCACACTCCTTGTTTATGTGGATAAATCTGGCTAGCATAACCCAACAAAATGTAATCTCTCTATTATAAAAAAAAAATCCTGCAGAGAAACAGTAGCGCGGGGACCTTAAACATGAGACTTTGTGCCATGAGATTGACCCAGGACCGTCTCGTGATGACGTAGAACATGAGATTCTTGCAAGACACGCCCTACTTACAACCAAATAAGAGCACGGGCAGCAACACACTCAGTCGTATTTTGGCTTTGAGCGCACACAGATCCAGGGCTCTCAGCGCATATAAAGTGTATAAGGACAATACGTTATACTGTAGATGAAACGTAGACGACTAAGTGAAGAAGAAAGCAGTACGGAGAAAGGAGACTCAAAAGCACTGGAGAGACAAAAAAGAAAAAGAGTAATCTAGGTGCAAATTCATAAAATAAAGATAAATAATTACTTTATCGGCCCGGAACAAGTGGAACTGAAAAAAAAAAAGCCTGTCCAATCTGGACGTTGGCGCTATACACATGCAGAGCAGGTTAGAGATTATGAAAGCAACGAAATTTGAAAGGCTAAAAAAAAAAAAAAAAACCAAACGATGGCTCGATACACATGTGGAGAAAGTTAAAGAATATGAAAGTAGGAAAATTAGAAAGTATAAAAAAAAAAATAAAGATCGCAGGAGCGCAAACAAACGGAAATTATTACTTGAAAAAGGGAAAATAATCACCACGGACCAGGTGTCATTGAAACAAAAGCAGGATAAAGCGAGGTCAGAAATAAAAGACAGAGTAGAAAACAAAGTAAAACGTCATAAAGAGGTTAAAAAACAAAGGGGCCAAACACATGCAGAGCAGGTCAGAGATAATGAAAACTGGAATTCAAAAGACTCAAAAAAAAAAAAAAATGGTGGTGCGATACACATGCAGAGCAAGATACAGAATATGAAAGCAGAAAATAAACGACAGTGTCAAAACAAAGAAAGTAACATCGCATTAGCGCAAAAAAAAGAGAAATTATTACTCGAAGAAATAACGAAAAGGCGAATAGAGATCGAATATATGGACACAGGTGATATGTCAGAAGTATGTAAATATTGTAAGGCTTTGAAGTTTAAGTCAAGAGAATTTCAAAAATGGGGTTTATCTCACATGCATTTATTGGTTACTTTGCAAATAAAATTATTAACTGCTGATGATGTTGATCGTTTTGTCTGTGCTGCAATTCCAAACAGAGAAACCTATCCTGAATTATGGTACAAAGTCATTAAACACGTGTCTCACAGACCTCACTTAAAAGATTCAGCATGTTGGGACTCGAAAGATTCCAAATATTGTTTTTACAGAACTTCAGAAATAAAAGTGAAACTAATGAAATAGCAACAATTCAAAGAAAAAAAAAATCTTAGAAGTGTGTATCCGGAAAAACAAAAACGGGAGTTGGCGAGCAAAGCGAGCAGGGGGCAAAGCCCCCTAGTATATAAAAATATAATCATTTTGTAGCAGAGTATGGTGTATTCACTTGACAGGGCCCTGAATGGCAATAATCAGTGTATTAAGATGGCTGGTGCCCTTCTGATTTTTGAAGAGTTCACTTGGAAGACAATTTTTCAAATAAGAGAAGATGTCCAAGTCCAATAAAGCAAATAACTAGTACTTTATACGGTTGCTCTCTTTATCGTCATTTAAAAAAAAAAAATCCTATATACACATGAAAAAAACTTCTAAAATTTAGACTAGCAAGTGGCATTTAGTCTCTAAATAATATCTTGGCTCAATGCAAATTCTTATGAGATGTTAAACTTGCAACAAAGATGTGTAAATCCTGCTGCAAACTAAATGATTCCCTCAGTGAATTTTAGTAAAGTGTGGAGAACATAAATTTTACACTGATGCTTATCAGTGACTTTTAAAACTCATCAAACATATGCTAATTGTGTGAAGTTATTAGATGAGCAGGCTTAATAACCTTGCTATTTGAATTTTCTTTTTCTGCTTGTATTCCATTTCCAGACAAGCTGAATAAAACAGGCTTTAAACAGCTTCAGATACAAAATCCACATTAAGCATTTGCTATTTCCTACATTTACAAACACGGAGAGTTCACTGAGCCCTTTGCCACAGACCTACAAGGACTGCAAGGTCTGAAAGGAGGTCAGGGCGCCTTTATTGAAAGCTGTCTCCTGCAAATTTTATTTTGCAATTCACTGCCAATTTAAACAAGGCTTTCAAATGTTGAAAAAAAACTTGGGGGGGTGAAAAAAAAAAACCCCTGCACATCCTGTTTATTGTCAAAAGCAATCTTGACTTCTGTTTTCCTGGAGTTGAACAGCTATTCAGTTCATTTTCCTCCAGATCCATTGCCACTTTTAGTCTCACACAGGCAGGGTATTCAGCTAGACCCTCAGCTAAACCTGCCAGCTGTTACCACCTACTGCTCACTAACAGTTAGCCTATTGAACATTCAGAAATAGGCAAAAAAAAAAAAAAAGAGAAATAAGTAGCACAGACTGGAAATTTTTAGGAATAAACAGAGTGACCACTTAAAGTAAGCCCACAGCTACCTACTGTTATCAACATTTCATACCTAATAGTTGAACAGTTGGGCTTGGGATATACAGTGCATCCGGAAAGTATTCACAGCGCATCACTTTTTCCACATTTTGTTCTGTTACAGCCTTATTCCAAAATGGATTAAATTCATTTTTTTCCTCAGAATTCTACACACAACACCCCATAATGACAACGTGAAAAAAGTTTAATTGAGGTTTTTGCAAATTTATTAAAAATAAAAAAACTGAGAAATCCCATGTACATAAGTATTCACAGCCTTTGCTCAACTTTGTCGATGCCCACAAGCTTGGCACACCTATCCTTGGCCAGTTTCGCCCATTCCTCTTTGCAGCACCTCTCAAGCTCCATCAGGTTGGATGGGAAGCGTCGGTGCACAGCCATTTTAAGATCTCTCCAGAGATGATCAATCGGATTCAAGTCTGGGCTCTGGCTGGGCCACTCAAGGGCATTCACAGAGTTGTCCTGAAGCCACTCCTTTGATATCTTGGCTGTGCTTGGCTGTGTGCTTAGGGTCGTTGTCCTGCTGAAAGATGAACCGTCGCCCCAGTCTGAGGTCAAGAGCGCTCTGGAGCAGGTTTTCATCCAGGAGGTCTCTGTTCATTGCTGCAGTCATCTTTCCCTTTATCCTGACTAGTCTCCCAGTCCCTGCCGCTGAAAAACATCCCCACAGCATGATGCTGCCACCACCATGCTTCACTGTAGGGATGGTATTGGCCTGGTGATGAGCAGTGCCTGGTTTCCTCCAAACGTGACGCCTGGCATTCACACCAAAGAGTTCAATCTTTGTCTCATCAGACCAGAGAATTTTCTTTCTCATGGTCTGAGAGTCCTTCAGGTGCCTTTTGGCAAACTCCAGGCGGGCTGCAATGTGCCTTTTACTAAGGAATGACTTCCGTCTGGCCACTCTACCATACAGGCCTGATTGGTGGATTGCTGCAGAGATGGTTGTCCTTCTGGAAGGTTCTCCTCTCTCCACAGAGGACCTCTGGAGCTCTGACAGAGTGACCATCAGGTTCTTGGTCACCTCCCTGACTAAGGCCCTTCTCCCCCGATCGCTCAGTTTAGATGGCCGGCCAGCTCTAGGAAGAG
The DNA here is from genome assembly GCF_900747795.2 of Erpetoichthys calabaricus. Lineage (NCBI taxonomy): Eukaryota > Metazoa > Chordata > Cladistia > Polypteriformes > Polypteridae > Erpetoichthys > Erpetoichthys calabaricus. The sequence goes on along the minus strand of NC_041397.2, from coordinate 257,506,717 downwards.
TCCTACTGGTTTCCAACTTCTTCCACTTACAGATGATGGAGGCCACTGTGCTCATTGGGACCTTCAAAGCAGCAGAAATTTTTCTGTAACCTTCCCCAGATTTGTGCCTCGAGACAATCCTGTCTCGGAGGTCTACAGACAATTCCTTTCACTTCATGCTTAGTTTGTGCTCTGACATGAACTGTCAACTGTGGAACCTTATATAGACAGGTGTGTGCCTTTCCAAATCATGTGCAGTCAACTGAAATTACCACAGGTGGACTCCAATTAAGCTGCAGAAACATCTCAAGGATGATCAGGGGAAACAGGATGCACCTGAGCTCAATTTTGAGCTTCATGGCAAAGGCTGTGAATACTTATGTACATGTGCTATCTCCATCCATCCATCCATCCATCCATCCTCTTCCGCTTATCCGAGGTCGGGTCGCGGGGGCAGCAGCTTGAGCAGAGATGCCCAGACTTCCCTCTCCTCAGCCACTTCTTCTAGCTCTTCCGGGGGAATCCCAAGGCGTTCCCAGGCCAGCCGGGAGACATAGTCCCTCCAGCGTGTCTTGGGTCTTCCCCAGGGCCTCCTCCCGGTTGGACGTGCCCAGAACACCTCACCAGGGAGGCGTCCAGGAGGCATCCTGATCAGATGCCCGAGCCACCTCATCTGACTCCTCTCGATGTGGAGGAGCAGCGGCTCTACTTTGAGCTTCTCCCGGATGATTGAGCTTCTCACCCTATCTTTAAGGGAGAGCCCAGACACCCGGCGGAGAAAACTCATTTCAGCCGCTTGTATTCGCGATCTCGTTCTTTCGGTCACTACCCATAGCTCATGACCATAGATGAGGGTAGGAACATAGATCGACTGGTAAATTGAGAGCTTTGCCTTATGGCTCAGCTCCTTTTTCACCACGACAGACCGATGCAGAGCTCACATCACTGCAGACGCTGCACCGATCCGCCTGTCGATCTCACGCTTCATTCTTCCCTCACTCGTGAACAAGACCCCGAGATACTTGAACTCCTCCACTTGGGGCAGGATCTCGCTCCCAACCCTGAGAGGGCACTCCACCATTTTCCAGCTGAGGACCATGGTCTCGGATTTGGAGGTGCTGATTCCCATCCCAGCCGCTTCACACTCAGCTGCGAACCGATCCAGAGAGAGCTGAAGATCACGGCCTGATGAAGCAAACAGGACAACATCATCTGCAAAAAGCAGTGACCCAATCCTGAGTCCACCAAGCCGGACCCCCTCAACACCCTGGCTGCGCCTAGAAATTCTGTCCATAAAAGTTATGAACAGAATCGGTGACAAAGGGCAGCCCTGGAGGAGTCCAGCTCTCACTATGCTATCTCAATTTTTTTATTTTTAATAAATTTGCAAAAACCTCAAGTAAACTTTGTTCACATTGTCATTATGGGGTGTTGTGTGTAGAATTCTGAGGAAAAAAATGAATTTAATCCATTTTGGAATAAGGCTGTAACATAACAAAATGTGGAAAAGTGATGCGCTGTGAATACTTTCCGGATGCACTGTAAACGAGCCAACATCAATCAGTTTTAATAATGGCCACTAGCAGATTGTGTGTATTTATTTAATCAGTCTCTTCAACAATCAGATTCAAATCAGATTATTTGGACTAACCTCACAGCAGAAGTGATATTTTTCTTATGCCTCCAGTGCTATTTTCTTTACACAGCTGACTGACCACGATGACATCCTCCTTGCACATCCTTGCCTGCCAACATATTTAAGTGATTATTGAATGCATGTGTCGTCTCTTTTTAGATTTAAGTGAGTGTGAAGTGCATAGGGGATGATGGAGTCCGAGCTACAGGCTGAATGTTTTAATTTACCTGCAAAGCTTTTTAAAGAACTAAACGTATCAGAACCTTGGAAAGCAGAAAAACCTTAATAGGCTGCAACAACTAATAGAAGTGCTTTATAGTTAATATTCAGCATTACATTAAAACTCGTGAGTTTCCACTACGATATACTACAGTTCTGTTAGTGCTTTTTAAGCATGTAATCTTTTATAACTGCATTTGTTTATTTTAAAAACTAAGGTTCAAGAGGGCTGTGTACTGGCCCACGTTGTAATACTCCTAGCTTAGAGATCTAAGTGAGTGCTACTCTGGGATTTTCAGTTTTCTCCCACTTACACCAAAGTCCGTGTCAGACTAACTGGCATGTCCATTTTGTCCTGTTGAGTTTCGCGCTTGTGCTTCAGTGCTCCTTGTGTTTCAAGTAGTTTTCACACTCCTAGTCCGTTTGCTTGTTTTGCGAATCCAGGGATGATGCTTTGACAATTTCCAGGTTAGTTCGGATGCATTTCAAGTGAATGAAACATATCAACAACCATCCTGTGGCTGTGTCATGGAGTTCTTTCATCTTTCTTTTTCCAGTAAAAAATATCATAAAGGGTTTGAAAATGGTACTGTCAGTCTTTTTCATAATTATTTGGTTTTATTTACCAAACACGCCTATTATTGAACAACTGGGAGACTATTTGAAAATGACAAGCTCTACATGCGGTATGAAAAGCACACAATGTTACAAATAGGTGAGTGAACAAAAGAAGGCAAGCTCTGCTGAGGGCATTCACGGGTGCTTCAGTTTTATGAAAGAAGATGTATCACGTGAGTTACATTTAACTGCATGAGGTTGCATATTTACTCTCCATTCGTCTATATGAGTGTAGCCTCAATTAAGTACATCTCAAATCACATGCCTACTTTCTTAACTCTTACAAATATTTGTTAAAAATGTTCATTTTGGAATGTCTGGTTAACATTTACTACATACAGTACAGTATGTCCAAATGAGTGAGCTTCCATATCGGCATCGCACCTGAAAAATGATTGCATCGATAGGACGTCTCACTCGCACACATCACTTTCGTGGTGTAAGATTACTTTGTCAGCGTTAACAGGGCACTGCTATTCTTTTCTCGCCACCTCTGTATGTTTTTTGATTGATCCAATCACAAGTGATAAACACCTTAATTTCCCTAGCAGCTGTGCTGTGTGAGAGAAAGGCTATGAGCCCAAATCATGTGCTAGGCCTGCTCTGATTGACTGGTAATTGGCCTACATTTATACCTTTGTGAGTATATATTTTTTTACCTTTTTATTGTATTTAATGCTTCATTTTAATTCTTGACTCCTGCTTGAACTAAAGATTGCCTAATTACCAACAGTAGATGCTTAGTGTGACTACCACAGTATGCACAATTTCACCCATAACACACAGTATTTCCTGTTGTTAAATCAGACCCGTGTCAGATCACATTCATACCTCATGCGAACTGCTCCTCAGCTTGCTTGGTGCTGCAGTGAGACCACCCTTTCCCAAACGTCTCAGTACAGTTGTTTTGAATCCACACCAGAGTGCACCAGACGTGTTCACATATTTCTAAACTCACCGGACCTTTGAGGAAATCACACAGAGTTTGAAAATTCTGGTTCAAACGAACTAGGTGTGAAAACACCTTAACACTTTCTTTAAGAATACTAGGGGGCTTTGCTCGCTCACCCCCTCCCCCCATCTCAGGGGTGCGCTACACACCAGCCACTTCGCATCTCTGCCACTCAAGTTGTGAAGGGGTGGGGGCTGAATGCACGCTAAGGAGATGTGGACGGATCAGCTGCTGGCTTGCTGCTGCCGAGCTGCGTGTTCTGCTTGTTGCGCCGCACATCAATCTTTTAAAAGCCTGTACAGCAGCTGTCCTTTTGCCACTTCGCGTCTCTGCTGCTCGCGTTGTGAATGCGGGGGGCTCAACACACACTAAGGAGACGTGGTTGGATCATCTGCTGGCTTGCCGCTGCTGCCGAGCTGCGTGTTCTGCTTGTCATGCTGCGCGTCAATCTTTTAAAAGCCTGTACAGCAGCTGTCCTTTTGTCTCACAAGACATTAAAGCGTCTCTCGCGGGATGTCAAAGTGTCTTCCAAGAAGATCACATTTTGACCCAAAATTTCTTTATTATAACAGAGAGATGTGCTGGACTAAGCAAGACAGGACAATGGATGATGCAGAGAAGGACTTTAATAACTTAATTAAACTTCTAGTTTAAAGATTTCCATAGTGATGATGCTACACTTTGCTTGGGCTCTGGTTTGATTGAAGGACTGGGTACTTTCTGAGTGCATACAGTTCAAAGGTATACATGTGATTTCAGGCAGCTTCTCTTAACCTCTCTGGTATGTTCTGTCAATATGGCTGCTTGTATCCAAGAGCTCTGAAACTAGCTGGGCTGATTCTGCAAACTTGGTTCTGAAAGGCTGAGTTAGCCCCAGGTGTTAAAATAAGCACACACTGGAACCTCTTGGCAAATATTTTTGAATTTAAGGACAGGGTGAATTTTTGCCTGTTCCTAAATTTCAGACAAGATCTTTAAAATTAACTATTTTGAAATTTATAAATCACTAGTGCTAATTGACGCTTTATCTTTCATCAGTAACTCACTGCCCTGTAACAGCCTTTCAGAACGTAACTACAAACAGACGAGTTATCATATTAGAATGAATGCTTTGTAAAATTCTAACACAAAAAAAAACAAAACTTACCATAGTGTTAAAAATAAAAAAAGTATAATTTTAGATTCTAATTGAATTTGCTTCAGCAAAATCATGAAGGTAAAAGTGAACTATAAAGCCAATGGAAGACTTCCTAACAATTAATACAGAAAAGCACCAACATCCCAAAGAATGATTAGGAGCCATCAGTGTATGGTGTGAGTGTGGGTACGTGCAGGACTGTGATAGACCGTCACGTCATCCACAGCTGCTTCCTGCCTTTTTCCTGATGCAGCTCGGAAAGGCTCTGGCTCACTGGACCCTGGACTGAATTAAGTGGGTCTGAGAATGTTTACCGTTATAGACAACATCAAGTTTTAGAATGTTATTGTGGTTAGAGATTCAAAAAACTAGTAATCAATGCATCATTGTAATCTGTAAATCTGATTTTTTTTTTATACATAGAGTTATATTTTAGAAATAAACTGTAGTTTAACACATAAGGATATGCTACTTGAGACCACAAAGAAAAAACAGGAGACTGTAATGATCTGAGTATTGCAAAAGAAGATGCTTAAAAGGCTAATTGAAAGGTTTTACCAATAGATGTAATGCTAGTCAGCAGAAAATATGTTCTTAAGGTTAATAGAAGTCAATGGCCTTACTGTGTAGTGATGGTCAGCAGAAAGTGTATTCTCATTTAAAACAAAGGGACAGCGCTAAGGGTACAACAATAAAACAGCCCATTGAATTCCAGGCACTAGGAGCGGATGGCGTCAACATGCCTAGAAAAAAATGCTTCTGACTCACCTCAAGATGGAAATACAATGATCAAAAAACATACTTTAAAACTCTAAGACAACTGTACTGGCCTATGGGCTTCCTTTAACTGTGTGCATGTGGGAGTGAAAGCCCCATTAAAATGAAAATCAACAAGTCCTTTATTTAGTGTGTTTTTTTTTTTTTTTTGTCTAAATACTTCTTCCGCCATTATTGGTCATAGATATACAGGATTTGACGTAGCATGGATTCATCTCTAAAAGAACACATTCCCAGAGAGCAGGCGTCCCCTGCTGGCTACAGTTTTTTATGTTACAGTTGCATTTTGAAATTAATTTTCTATTGACTTCTAAAGAGGTTTCAGTCTGATATGTCTGTAATTTTACTTTAACAAGTTACAATTTGAATAAGATACATTTATAGTGGTTGAATTAATGATGTCTAAAATGCAGTTTAAACTAGTCAAAACTCAATTGAAGATATCCGTAATTGTAGCTTGAATTAG